>NC_072784.1:31835215-31961320 GCF_022539595.1 Amphiprion ocellaris
GGCGAGATGTTTGTGTCGGTGAGCCTCCAGAGTCTCCTGTGATAGTGTTCCTGCTAGCCTCATAGCCTCCCCTAGAACTGCAGGTCCGTCTTTCAGCTGGCTTGGCAGGTCCGACAGAGTGTTGAAAATGGATGCAGAGTTCTCCGACGACACGAGCTCCTCCTCCTGGAGTCAGGAAGCACATTTCATTAAGAACCATCCATGAAGAGCTGGTGTGGGAGCAGTTTCTACATTGCTAACTCATCATCCAAAAAAATCTAACAGGTGAAAACACACTCAGTGACTCTGAAGCATCTCAGCAAACTGCAGATTGTATCAGGCTCATTCCAGAACTGGAGGACCTTCTACGTCCCACCCATCAAATTCCAAATAATTCATGTAGAAAATACTGAAACATGTAGTTGTGTAAATGTTCTTGTCCTGAGACCAAATCTAAAAAAACAAGAAAACAGAATGTTTGAAAACATTTTAAAATACCAAATAAGTCTGGAGTTCCTCCTAAAATGTCATTTTTCTCTTGTGCCACCCCCTGATGACCAAACTGAATCTCTAATAAAACAGTTCAGATCAAATTTAACTCTCCTTTTTTTCGGTTTTATTTTTTCATTGATGTCTCTTGTAATTGTGGGAAAAAATTTTTTAAAATCAACATAACATTTTAAATAATTATTATTTGTATGGAACGTGTCCCACAACATGTTAGAATAACCTGTTGATGACGTTTTTGTCATTTTATGTCTTGCTTTTGTCATTTTCTGTATCATTTCTGCCTTTTTTTGTCATTTTGATTCTCATTTCTGTCATTTTATGTCTTGTTTTTGTTGTTTTGTGTCTCATTTGTGTCTTGTTTTTGGTCATTTAGTGTCTTGTTTTTGTCATTTTCTGTCTCATTTCTGTCATTTTGTGTCTTGTTTTGTTAGTAGTAACAGCTAGCTAAATATCTAGCTTCTACTGCTGAGAAAAAGATCACATTAGCATGGATTAGCAACCCTGTTACTGTGATTAGAGTAGGGTTAGCAAACAACACAGAAAACGTGGAATAAAAATGCTACCATTGATGTGGAAGCTGAGCCAATCAATACCTATTATTGATCAATATGGAGCAGAAAACTGTAAAAGAGAAGGTTGATTTTTAAAACACTCTGAAGCCCAAACATCCTCCAGTTCTGGAATGACCCAGAAGCCTGTCAAGATTCAGAAAGAAAGGTGTTGGAGTGCATCTACCTTAATCTTGAGCATGCCCAGTGTGATCTGGAAGAGCACCAGAGAGCCTTGATAGAAGAGCAGATCCCAGATCCTGAGGAGCAAACGAATGTCCACCACGCTGGCAAACGACGTGAGGAACCAGTGCAGGGTGATCAGCGACAGCTCTGGATGTATGAGAGGGGGGTGTTACTTACTGTTTACAATATACAGCTCATACTAACTGGATATGGCACTCAGTTTCATGTTTGATATTAAAGCAGAACTCTGATTTCTGCCCACCATCTTTCCTCCTCCCATCGTTACCTATGTCATGCTCCTGCAGGAGGCGGTCCAGTGCCGGCAGATACTGAACAATCAGCTGACGGAGAACCCTCTGATCTGTCTGGACGCCCAGCAGAGTGGAGGAGAAGTAGGACGGAGGCAGCAGGTCTTCGATGAGAGCGCACATCATCCACAGAGCATCCTCCTCCTCAAGGAAGAGCAGCAGGCAGGAAACCACCTGATCCAGACATGGGAAAGAGGAAATAAAAACAGGAGCAGTGGAGATGGGAAAAGATAAAAGAAGGATACAACAAAATACAAAGACGATGCGATGAAGACGTTACAACAAACAACTGCAAGAATGCGTGACTTCACTGACCATGCCGGTACCCTGACAGTATCCGATGTCTGGGTAGAGCCATGCCAGGCCCCTCAGGACTCGCCTCAGCCTGGGAACTCCAACACTGGTCAGATTACAGAAGCACGCATTGGTTGGCATCGTCCGTAACAAGTCCTTCTCTATCTGAGGGACAGGGGTGACAAATATATCATTATATGGGAAATTAGGTACAGGAAGTAGAGGAAAAATCACAAAAATGCAACGTAAGGACCCTGTTAGCTTCAGTCTAATCTCTAAAGGTGGATTTTTGCTTGATTTAATAGCAGATACTGTGTGTGAGCCGCAGCCCTTCCCTAAATCATTCCTGAATATGTTAACATAGGGGACTATTTGTACCTTAACAGCTATCAGACTGTGTTTGTGTGCACAGATGGCTGGGGCTTCTACCTGTTTAGCTGTGGTGGTGTCATCATTAGAGCTGTTCTTGATGATTTCTCTGTAGGAGATCTCTGAGGTCCTTTTCTTCTGCAGCGCTCCAGACAGACGCATCCACAGCTAAAAGAGAGAGCATCATTAGAACTGAGACAAATCAGCTTCATCTCATTCATTCGTTCGTCTTCACAACAAAAACATAACCGAGCCCCACATGTAGACAATGCCAGGAGGTGTTTTCCAGGGCTGTGAAGATGGGCCTACCTGTGGCCTCATGCTGTGAGGGATTCCACCCAGCACCAGGGAACGCAGGCGCTTAGAGCGTGGGAGGACGGGATCGATGAGCTCCCAGGTCAGGTCGCCCACCGTGTGGTTGTGGGTGAACTCCAGGTGGGCCTGCCAGCGCAGTCGCTGCTGAGGGTCTTCACACTGAGGTGAGCCCTCGATGCCCAGACAGGACTTAGGCTCTTCACCATCTGAGACAAGAGAACAGATCCGGCTTTAGCAGCGTTTGTCTTCTGTGCTAACACAACGTTAACCCGGGTTAGAATGAAGATGTAACGGGTCATTCCAGAACTGGAGGACCTTCTACGTCCCACCCATCAAATTTCTAATAATCCATGTAGAAAATACTAAAACATGCAGTAGTTGTGTAAATGTTCTTGTCCTGAGACCAAATCTAAAAAAACAAGGAGAAAAGAATGTGTGAAAATATTTTTAAAATACCAAACAAGTCTGGAGTTCCCCTAAAATGACATTTTTCTCTTGTCCCCCTGATGACCAAACTGAATCTCTAATAAAACAGTTAGAATCTAATTTAAATCTCCTTTTATTGGATTTATTTTTTTCATTGATGTCTCTTGTAATTGTGGGAACATCTTTTAAACAACATAATATTTTAATTAATAATTATCATACATGGAACATGTGTCCCACAACATGTTAGCAGAATCCTTTGATGACGTTTTTGTGTTTTCTGTCTTGGTTTTGTCATTTTATGTCGTTTTTGTCGTTCACATCATCCATCAGTGTTCCTAAAGAATGGGTAGAGCAAAGTTATGTCCTCTCTTCTATTTTTCATATTTCCATCCCATTGTCAGCCTTGATTGAATGTCTCACTCTACCTCATAATATCAGGATCAGACTAATTCTTTGGACTGTTTTCCATCAGTCAGTTTGTCCTCTTGGTCAGCAGTAACAGCAGCTAAATATCTAGCTTCTACTGCTGAGAAAAAGATCACATTAGCATGGATTAGCAACCCTGTTACTGTGATTAGAGTAGGGTTAGCAAACAACACAGAAAACATGGAATAAAAATGCTGCCATTGATGTGGAAGCTGAGCCAATCAATACCTATTATTGATGGATATGGAGCAGAAAACTGTAAAAGAGAAGGTTGATTTTTCAAACATGTTGAAGCCCAAATGTCCACCAATTCTGGAATGATCCTAATACTTAAAAAATGTTGTAGTTTCAGTGTAAACAAGCATGAAAGCGATACGGCAGTAAAGAGGAACATTATTGTAGAAAGTGAAAACACAACATGGAAGCGGTGAAATGATAAAACCAGAATCAGAACTCCCCTAATTGAAGGCGTACACTCTACTTATGTGAATGTTGACGCAAAAAAACAAAAGCCAACAATAAAGCTGTCGACAATTAGATGAATGTCGAAAATAAGCTGCTGCTGGAGAGAACATTGGGTATTTAAATTACAGCGACCTGCCGTACAGAAAGGCTGGAAAACAGAAATAAACAAAAAAACAAACACTAAAGCTTCAGCTGATATCAACATGAAAAAACAGAGAGAGTCAGTGATCAGTGTGTGTGTAGCCACTGTTCCCTGATAAATGGTAGACTTTTACTGACAGATTCAGAATTGGAACCAGTAATAAGCAAATAAAATGGGGTGAAGTTTGTGTGAACTAAATACCCTCAGTGTCGATTCTGAAGCCGAACTCGTCATACTGAAGTTCAGGCTGTTCTGAGTCTTTCTGTAGAGACAAAAAAAGGAACATGTAAAATCTAATTACTCTGAAAATCCACAGTGGAACATGAAAACATTAACACCCATGTGGTGGTTTTGGTTTTCTCCATAGAGTTTTGTCATTCTGTTTTTCTCTATTTATCTATTATCGTTTATTTTCTTCATGGCAATATAAAAATGGATATTCTCACTTGATGGTACTTTGCCAGAATGTCCTGGGGCCACATGCTTGGAGTGAGAGCAGAGAACGGCCCACCGGGGGCTGGTGTGTAGGTACCTAACAGATAAAAATCAGGTATTAAAAACAGAAAAACAGCAACACAAAAAGACCTCTTAGATGTAGCTAATCTCTACCTGACATTGTGTTGATGGAGTGAATGTCTTCAGTGTGGAGAGACGGCAGTCACTCTGGATGAAGCAGGTCAACTGATGGTCACGCTGGAGGAAGAGAAACAGATGGTCATTTCATTTGTAGATCATCGAGCAGCAAGTAGACAAGCATGTTTGTTAGTTAACGTCAAGACATAGCATCAGTCTGAGATAAAAGATGACTGTTATTAAATTATATGATTAGTCTGTGTTAAAAACATGTTGCAGTGGTAGATTAACAGGAAATCTTTTACTTGCATTGATTTAACCCTATAGAAATCAGCGTAGCACCAGAGCTATGATTGCTTATTCATGTTTGGTGGTAGCTTTGAGACCAGAGCAGGTAGATCCATCATTCTTTCTGCATATAAAATCTGGAGAGTCAGACTAACATTTCACACATTCACCAGGTCTCAGAGCTTTTTGGTTGCAGTGATGGGTTTATAAAAATTCACAACAAAGCGCACAGAACAGAAACCTTTATAAACCAGACCACGGGATGCTGAGCAACTTTTGTACTAATCTCAGGGATACAGCTATGCTATTTCTGTACTTTTAAGTAATTTATTGTAGTAGTTAAGACATAAGTCAATACATTTTATTTAAACTTGGGTTATATGGATGTAAAGCAAATAAAAATACTCCAAAAAAGTGGCACAACAGTATGTAAAAATGTAAGAATATGTCCTGGTGGACTGGTCCAATGGCAGGTCTTAAAGGGTTAACATTATTATACTGCATCTTCTTCAAACTCGTCTATTCTAACCTCTAAAAACAATTCCTCAAATATTTCACCAGTACCTTCTCAATGAAGAAACCAAAAGCCCAAAGCCATTCTGAGAGAGATAAAGGACATTCTTGTGTCCCTTTTCATGGCCATATGACTGCCTTCCTTACCAGAGGCCATTTGTCTTATTTAACTTTGTGTATTTGTGTGTGTTGCTGTATTTTTAGTCTCGTCACCACTCACATGTTTTCTTTTAGTGAAAAGCTCTTCCCCCATGTGAATTTAATCTTATTTTTTGCTGATGCTTTCATACATTAGAGCTTTTCATAGTATTTCACCACCTTATTCTTTATACAAAACTCATCAGCCATTTGAAGGTTCGTCACATAAAGGATGATTTTCAAAGCTAGAAACACTCAGGAAGGGAAAGAGGGACAGTTGGGCGACTCAGCCGCCGCTCAGTCAAGTGTTCATTAGTTTCTTGCAGTGAAAACCATTGCTCCTGGTCAGCAGTCTTCTCAAAATGCAGTGAAAACCTGAGGGCTGACAGACTTGAAACAATATTTTGGGTATTACTCTGTTTGATGCAGTTTGTAAATCATCTAAAGGTGGACTAAACATGGTTTATTGGCTTTTTGTTGCCTCAGTAAAATTTAGTGTATTTATTTGGTAGGTTTTGCACATTTAGCTTCATTCTTTGTTTTTTTTCTTGTTAAATGTTACTCCACAGTATGCATAGATTTGTTAATCTTTGCACTGTTGCCAATAATTAAGCATAAGCTGTTATGGTTGTAGCCGTGTCTCCAACAGAGCCAGTAAAACCAGTTATACATGTCGCTTGCCAATAAACAAATTGCTGCCAAAATGATAAAACTTCCTCATCTCTTGATTTTAATATTTTACAATGTTGTTGAGATTAGCTAAAAGAATAATGCTACATGAAAAAAAAAGATCAGAGTACCCTTACTTTGTTCCATCAGTGTTCCTCTGCATGCAACAGAAGAACCCGACTTCTTCTTTTCATTTTACGCAAATTCCACTAAGCCTAACAGCTTAATAGGCTAATCCACAAAACTGTGGAACACCATGTCCTACATATAAAACAGAACTTTAAAATATGTGACAGAAGATATCCAACTATGTAGGCTATGGGGCATTACCACGAGACACCATCAGAGGCGTCATCATGGACACGACAGCATAAACTGGGTCAGACATGCAGTAAAATATACGAGGTGTGGCTATTAAACACTGAGGCTACGGATATGTCAGTCAAACCACACGGTACAAATGAAACAGTGGAAAACACAAACAACACCTGATAGTTTTAATCTGCTCGGATTAAATACTATTCCATCACAGCCTCATTATTTTATAACCACGTCTCATCGATCCTGAATTGCAGCCTTTGAAATTGGCTAATTGCATCATTTCATGCGAAAGTCATTTAATTGTTCAGCCTGAATATATTAAAGCTACAAGTCAGAGCCAAAGAATGCACATCCAAAACACGCACAACAAAAGTACTGACACTCAATGAGCTACAACCTCATTATTAAAACACGTGAATGGTTTCACTATTGAGGGAAATATACACTGCCTGTCCAAAAACAGTCACAACCTGGATATAACTGAACAAATAGGTAGGAGCGTTCATTGGATAATTACTGCAGTGATAACAACAACTTATTTAAGCCCAGCTGATGCAGGGAGGAGCTTCTAATTTCTGAAACAACCATGTTGGAAGACATATCCTGTGGTCATGGAAAGGATGTTAATCTGTCTCAGAAGGATCACATTATTGGCCTGCATCAAGCAAAGAAAACAACTAAGGAGATGAAACGACTAAAATCAGGTTAAGAACCATCCAACACATCATTAAAACCTGAAGGATAGTGGAGAACCATCATCTTCAGGAACAAACTCTAAGATGATCATAGGAAACCAACAGTAGAACTCACGGCTGTTTAATAGTGAAAGTAAGAACATTTCTACATGAAGGGAACTCAAAGGACTGGGACTAAACAGCTGTAGCTCTAAGAAAACCACTGATCAGTGAGGATAATCAGAAAAAAGACTTGAGTTTGCTTGGGAGCATAAAGATTGGACTCTGGAGCAATGGAAGAAGGTCATGTGGTCTGATGAGTCCAGATTTACCCTGTTCCAGAGTGATGGGGGAAGTAGTTTAGGTTTGGTTTTGGTCCCAACTTTGTACTGGTTTTAGAATTTTTAAGGACTGGTTTCAGACTGGATTCTGACTGGTTCTAAACATTTTGTTGGAGTTGTTTAAGTTTGATTTTGGTCCTGGTTTTAGACCTTTTAGGACTAGTTTCAGACTGTCTTGGGCTTTCTTTTTTTAACCCCAAGAGCACCAAACCTACCACCAAGCATGGTGGTGGCAGTATCATGCTCTGTGGAACTGGAGCTTTACATGAAGTAAATGGAATAATGAAGAAGGAGGATCACCTCCACATTCTTCAGGAAAACCTAAAACCATCAGCAGAAGGTTGATCTTGATGAATCGTGATCTTGAAGGTTGACACAGTTGGATGTTTCAACAAGACAATGAGCCCAAACACACATCAGACGTGGTAAAGAAATGGTTCCATCAGGCTAGAATGAAGGTTCTAGACTGGTCTCCCCAAAGTCCTGACTTGGACTCATCAAGAACCTGAAGAACCAAGTCAGAAAGACGACAAATGTAGTGTAACCGAACCAGAACTGGTGCATTTCCACTACATTTGTTGCATTTCTGAGTCAGTAAAATTAATAGTATAATAATACTGCCACCTCCATGCCTGACGGTAGGTATAGTGTCCAGAGGAGTCAAAGATAAACCAGCAGATGGGGGCATCAGTGTAAGAAGAGAGGTGGAGGAAGTGATGCCCTCATCATGGCTAGTTCCTACCAAACTGTGGGGGTTAGAGTTATGATCTGGGGTTGGTCAGGTTCAGCAATGTTATGTTCCCAAAGAATGAGGTCAGCTGATACCTGAATATACTGAATGATCAGGTCTTTCCATCAGTGGAGTTTTTCTTCATGTTCCAAGATGACGATGCCAGAATTCATGGGCTCACATTGAGAATGAGTGGATCAGGGAGCATGAGATGGATTGACCTCCACAGAGTCCAGACCTCAGCCCCACTGAGAATCTTTGGGATGTTCTGGAGAAGACTTTGGTCCGACTCTCCCATCATCAATATAAGATCTTGGTAGAAAATTAATGCATCTCTGGATGAATGTGCATCTCAGAGCTGAATGCGGTCCAATGAAATATTAGACTGTGTGACTTTTTTTTTTTTGGACTGCGAGTATAGCATTTGGAATACAAGCGCCAGTAAACCACACACAAACACACACCAGTAGATGCAACAGTCTAACAACCATAACCTGCAAAAGAGGCTCACCAGCATGCAAACACGCTGCCAAGATGATTCATTCTAGCAGCAGGCTTGCAGCATCTGAAGGGGGATTTAAGACTTAAGAGAGATGAGAAATCAATTTGAGGTCTGGAGGATGGCCAAGTGCTTTCAGGGCAGCTGTGTGTGTAGCTCTGGGGAGTGCTGGGATTTTAGAGGTACTCCCCGACAAGAACATTAACAGTTTAATCACCTGTCAAGAAAACTGACATCACAGAACACAGAAAGCCGCCTGCAAACTGTTACACAAAGTAATAGCGGAATAGCGAAAAGGAACTGAGACCAGAAGCAATTCACCACAGAAGATCTGACATTTTACACACCAAAATAATGGGGAAAAAACAGTTTCTCAATTTGAATCCTTATTTTCACAGTCAATTCAGCACAGGTTTCTTACTGCAGAGCAAATTTGACATTTGTTAACACTTTAGTTGAGTATAATCTGGTTGAGAATAGCTGGTTTTCCTTTTGTACTGTGCAGAGGACAATGAATATTTTCTGCAGACATAGGGCTAGCACAGACATAGCAGGCAGCGTATGTATGAGAATAGAACCTGCAGCACAATGTTTTATGGACTGCAAGTTTGATATTGCACACATTATGTACTATAAATTGCATTTTTCTACACCTACAGTCACCAAAAAAGATCTTTTTATTTCATATAATAATATCAACATGTTATGACACCTTCAAGAAACCAGATTAGCAAATTTAAATTAGTGCAAAAATCTAATTTAGCCATAAAGAAATCCGTTTCGTTCATTTGCAGCATTCCACACAACAACCAAATAAAAACGCTGAAGGGACACAAGTATACAGACAGACTCCTATGATTTTACAATATGTACTAGCTTATTACATCTAACACAATTAGGGCAGCCGACATAAAACATGAGCAATAATGGGACAGAAAGCATCATTTAACTGTAAATAAAGACTCGATGTTTGCTGGAATGTCTTTAACTCTTCCAAGAAAAAGTCACAGCAGCCACTAACTGAATAACACTGAGGTGCCTGTAAAAACCTCCATTCATCACAGTTAACTGCCTGAAAGCACATGTGATAACATTAAGGCAATTTAAGGACTTGTGACTTATCAGAAGACTTGGCTGGACCTACAGGATTTTTTTCTTCTCTCTAAACCAAGAGTGTCAAACTCATCTTAGTTCAGGGGAAAATTCAGGAGAATTTGATTTCAAGTGGACAAAACATTTAGTCACAGGTATCTGGAACTGAATGATGGAGTATTTTACTTTATGATCAAAACGACAAACGTCAGACAAAAAAGACAAAAAAAACAAGACAAAATATTACAAAAACGAGACACAAAACGATAAAAAAGAGACAAACGACATGAAACAAACAAAAGAGACAAAAAAATTACACAAATGACACAAACGAGACCAAAAATGACGAAAGCAAGAAACAAAACGACAAAAACATAAACGACAAAAATTAGACAAAAAAAATTACAAAAATGAGACAGAAAACGACAAAAAAACGAGAGAAATGACACAAAACAAAACAAGAGATAAAAAATGAGGCAAAAAATTACAGTGATGAAAAAAATGACACAAAAAGTCAGACAAAAAACAAGACAAAAATAAGACAAAACATTACAAAACCATGATGCAAAATGACAAAAACAAGACACACAACGACAGAAAATGAGACAACCAACACAGAACAAGAAAAAAAAATTACAAACCAATGAAAAAATGACAACAGACAAAAATGAGACAAAAAATGACACAAATGACACAAACAAGAACAAAAACGACAGAAGCGAGAACAAAAACACAACAAAGTGGACAAACACAAGCGAGATAAAAAAAAAAACAGAACGACACAAATGATGCTCAAAACCATGAATAAAGCAACACACAAAATGACAAAAATAAGTCAAAAAACACAAGCAAGGCAAAAAGGAAACACAAAACAAAAATGAGAAATAAAACGACAAAAACATGAGACAAACGACAAGTCAGACCAAAAAAAGACAAAAAAACTAAAAAAAAACAAGACAAAAATATTAGAAAAATGAGACACAAAGCGACAAAAGAACAACGAACAATCTAGTATTTTACTTTCTGTTCCAAACAACTTGTCATGGCCTAGAAATCATTTTAAATTTATAGTTTTACTAATTTACAATCTGCAGTTACTGGACCGGATTGGACCCTTTGGAGGGCCAGTTTTGGCCAGTGGGCCGCATGTTGGACACCCTAAACAAAAGAACATCTTTCCCATTGTTGAGGAGTGGCTGTGCTGACTTGTGTTTGCACACACCGGTCAACACCCTGCTGCAAGAACAGCAGCGTGTTACATCCTGTGTGCACAGCAGCCGTTCCTTTCACAACAACACAGAAGTCGGTTCTTTTTATTTCTACTGAGATAAAATAGTTTTTGGTCGTCCTGGCAGTGTGCTCACCCACCCAACACACCTCCTCCAGTTGTTCCTCGCAGAAACCACAACACTGGTGACTCATGCTCCCCCCACACAGCCATGTATGTCAGATCATTACCGCCAAGCTAGAACTGGCTGCATGATGATAGACGGTCCGTCGGCCTCGTTGGCAGACATTCTGGCTTCCTCACACGGCCACGCGTCAAATCTCACGGTCTCAATTACACACAGAGGCATGTGTCACTGCGATGAACAGGAATGACGCTTTGTTAGGAGCAGGGGAAGATAGAGATGCTGGGAAAACCCCTCTAAATGAGCTGGTTTCCATCCTGCAGGAGCTTCGTAACAGCATACAGCTCTTAGTAATGGTGCTTTGAAGCTGACTACAGCATTAAAGCTGGATTCTCTATTCAAAAAGTCACAGACAGACAGACAGACAGACAGACAGACAGACAGACAGACAGACAGACAGATAGATACTTTGTTCAACCACTTGGAGAAATTCAAGGTATCCAGTAGCTTGCACATGTTATGTTTAGAAAAATAAGGAATATAAGGTGCAAAAGAACACAAAAATCGTGCTGGTAGAAGAAATAAGGTGCAAAACTGTGCAAAAATAGCATGAAACAATTTAACTGCAGCATAAAAATAGAAATAATAATAACCATATAAGAGGAGTGCTTGGGATTATTGATTTTGACTGCACAGAAGGGCAATACTCACACATGCACATAGCAACAAGTGACTTCCCTGTACTTAATATTAGTGGTTAAAGATCATGTAGCACTGCAGTGGATGTTTATCTGTAATATAACTATAGTTTTATAGATGCTGCAGCATTTATTTGCTTTATAGGCATCATTAAAACAGTCATTTGACCCACAAAGGCATGCTAAACAGCTAATGTGCGACTCAAACGTGATATAAACAATAAAATATTGCGTTTTCTTTTACTTAAATGTGCATTTAGAGGATAACATTGAAA
The DNA here is from genome assembly GCF_022539595.1 of Amphiprion ocellaris. Classification (NCBI taxonomy): domain Eukaryota; kingdom Metazoa; phylum Chordata; class Actinopteri; family Pomacentridae; genus Amphiprion; species Amphiprion ocellaris. Next base: position 31,847,350 of record NC_072784.1, read on the forward strand.
AAATAGCTAAATCAACGTTACGTCAAGACCACAGCTGGCGTCTGGGCGATAAAATAACACCTATTTTTATCACTTCCTCTGCTAAATTTATATTTACTAAGGAATGCTGCCGGCTAGATGAAATGTGCAGGCCGACAGATAAAAGTCCAACAAACCGTCCGTGGATTCACTCTGTCAGCTGTTAGCCTCCGAGCTACATTTAGCTTCAAGCTAACGGCTCCTGGTAGCTTCACTTACCGCGACATAGTTCCACGGGAAAGCACGGGGTTGTGGTTCGTTCCGGGGCTGCCTGCCGTGGATAGAAACGGGGAATAAAGCACACCATATGCTACACCATCTTTCGCCTCGTATTTATGATTTCCTCTACGCTGTGCACCCGCTACTGGCGACGTGCAGCTCCGCGGTGTTCTTGCGCCCGTTAAGGCTTTTCCTCTGGTCCATCCCGAGAAGTAGTCCCAGATCCCGGAACTACACGGCTCAGCGCAGCGTATCCCTCCGCGGAGGAGCCGGTGACGCAGGCAGACGACGTCATCTCCATTCATTCATTCATTCATTCATTTTTATTTTGTCTCATTCAGAAACAGACAGTCACGATTCTCCATCAAATGTAATGAAATCAGACACTTCATCAGCAACAGCTGCTTCTTGGAGTCAGTGTTGATGGTTTTAGTGCATTTATTTACAGAATGACACGTTTTGTTTACTCACAGCCCTAAATTAAACTGCAGGTAACAAGCTGTTTATTATGGCAAAACTGACGTGTTTCTCTTTTAACGTGTGATATTCAATATTTCATTGCTCCAATACAAAAGGAAGTTTTTATTGTCATTTTTCTTCGTCTTCTTCTTTATTATTATTATTATTATTATTATTATTATTATTATTATTATTATTATTATTATTATTATTATTATTATTATTATTATTATTATTATTATTATTATTATTATTAATAATAATAATAATAATAATAATAATATAATAATAATAATAATAATAATAATAATAATAATATTGGTATGCTAATGATTTTAATAATAGTGTATAAATATTAATAGTCTTACCAGTAACATACAGTTTGTTTTTTGTTGTTTGTTTATGTTATGTTTTGGGGTGGGTTTTTTTTGGTAAAGCTGGTGTTTCTTACTTTTAATATGATCTTCAACATTTTATTGAAAGTTATTATCTTTATTTTAACTTGAACCTTCCCTAAATAAATAAATAAAATATTCACATTCATATTTATATCATTAATATTACTTGTAGGCCATTGCTATTAATAATAGTGTATTATAACTAATCGTCCTTTTTTATAAGGGTGTGTCTCATTTTGACAGTAAGATCATTGGATCATAACATTTCATTAAAAGTTTTTTTCATTATACAGACAGTACATTTTTTTAACTTGAACAGACATATTCATATCCATTATTATTATTATTATTGATAGACTATTGATATTAATAATTGTGTATTAATATTAAAAGTATTTAAAATGAATGAAGGTCAGGATCCAACAGTTTTATTGTTCCTGACGATGAGGTGGGTGAGTGATTTATTCTATACATAAAGGAGACAACAAACACATAAAGACAGAATAAATGCATTTACAGGTTAAATCAGGACGTCAGCTCCAGCATCTCTTTAATAATTAAAGTAGCTGAACTTACTTCATTAAAATAACCATCACTATGTTTGCAGTTTTATTTTTTCAAGTTATTAACCAAAGGAATGGTGGTTCTCTGTTCTGTTTGTTCTCTGTGTTCTCTCTTTGTTCTCTGTTTGTTCTTATTGTTCTCTGTGTGTTCTCTGTGTGTTCTCTCTTTGTTCTCTGTTTGTTCTGTTTGTTCTCTGTGTGTTCTCTGTGTGTTCTCTGTTTGTTCTCTGTTTGTTCTCTGTATGTTCTCTGTTTGTTCTCTGTTTGTTCTCCGTTTGTTCTCTGTTTGTTCTCCGTGTGTTCTCCCTTTGTTCTCTGTTTGTTCTCTGTATGTTCTCCCTTTGTTCTCTGTATGTTCTCTGTTTGTTCTCTGTTTGTTCTCCGTGTGTTCTCTGTTTGTTCTCTGTATGTTCTCCCTTTGTTCTCTGTTTGTTCTCTGTATGTTCTCTGTTTGTTCTCTGTGTGTTCTCTGTTTGTTCTGTTTGTTCTGTTTGTTCTCTGTGTTCTCTGTTTGTTCTCCGTGTGTTCTCTGTTTGTTCTCTGTATGTTCTCCCTTTGTTCTCCGTTTGTTCTCTGTATGTTCTCTGTTTGTTCTCTGTATGTTCTCTGTTTGTTCTCCGTTTGTTCTCTGTATGTTCTCCGTTTGTTCTCTGTATGTTCTCTGTTTGTTCTCTGTTTGTTCTCTGTTTGTTCTCTGTTTGTTCTCCGTGTGTTCTCTGTTTGTTCTCTGTATGTTCTCCCTTTGTTCTCCGTTTGTTCTCTGTATGTTCTCTGTTTGTTCTCCGTGTGTCTCTGTTTGTTCTCTGTATGTTCTCCGTTTGTTCTCTGTATGTTCTCTGTTTGTTCTCCGTGTGTCTCTGTTTGTTCTCTGTATGTTCTCCGTTTGTTCTCTGTATGTTCTCTGTTTGTTCTCTGTTTGTTCTCCGTGTGTTCTCTGTTTGTTCTCTGTATGTTCTCTGTTTGTTCTCTGTGTGTTTGGAGAGAAGGGCTTTGCAGAATAAAATGTTATTCACCTTCCTGGGTGTGTCCAGCAGGATGGCAGATTACTACCAGAGAGTTCTGAGTGGTGGTTTTAGTTCAGGTGAGCTGCTGAAATGTTTTATCCCTTTAATGTTCTGCTCAACCATTTGGTAGAGCACATTTTGACTCGCTATATCTTACTGAAAAATATGTTTTACTTAATTACACCTGTTTTAGTCATTTCTACCACTCATTAGCTACCACTCTGAGGTACATTATACTAAAAAAAAGTCCAGTAGATGTCACTGTGTTTTGAAATAGCATGCAGAGCAAGTTAGTCTGCTGACAGGAAGTTAGCACGAGCAAAATCACTCCTCACATGAGGCCTGTGTTTGCTGTGATTTTCAAAGGTAAAGTAATACGTTATATTATGGTGCCTAAGGAGTTGCTGAACACAACTGTGTCATTTGAAATGTTAAAAAAAAAGATTTGAAAGGGTCAAATAATTTTTCTCAACCATTTGGTAGAGGTCAATATTTTAAAAATCGCTGGGTCTCTTCATAAAAAAAAACATTGACTGTTGTTATTAGTGCCCCAAAGAGATAAGAAATATAAAGAAATAATTTTTTCATTGCGTTTTTCTTGGTGAGGATGTTAAAGGGTTATTTATACTCTTTTATACTAAAAAGTGTGCTAATTACCCCTAAGTTATGTAAACTACCCATAATAAATATGAAATGACCATAAACCTCCCAGTTGTTTCACTGCTGATTGATTTCTCATCAGTGTTTTTACCTGATTGCTCTCTGTATTTTAATACTCTGTTTGCATCATCTTTTAATCAATCAGTTCAACATTAAATTAATTAAAGCTGCTATGAGTCTTTATTCCATCATTCTGCTTCTGTTCTCCTCTAATAAGTTATATTCAATCCATTTAATTCACTGTTTGGAATATTCACATTCTTCATTTCTGCTTGTTCTTCATATTTCTGAGTTTTTGTTTACAGTTTTTAAATAAATAATGAAACGTGTGTCACCATTTTTTTTATTTTGTGTGGAAGTATCTGTGGGTTTCTTAAGGAAATGTAGTAATATTTAATATATATTGGTGGTAATATTTATTCATCTAAATATTTATTTAACTTTATTTTTTCTGTTTATTTTTCATTTCATTGTGTGTCCTTGTCCTTGTTTTTTCATTCATTTTACAAAATAAATTCCAATTATGTAATCTTTTAATTAATCTGTTGGGTCCTCTCAGTGTTAGCAATAAACACTGATAAAAATAATTGTGCTACTAAATGCTGTTTTAATAAACTTTTGCTTCTGTTCTGTTATTAGTCCATTTTTTATCTCAATTATCTGTGGCATAAAAAATAAATTTTTTAGTCTGAAAGTTCTAAACTGATGCCTTCCTCAGATTTATTCATTGTTTAACTTTTTTCTTTTATTATTTACAATTTATATGTTATTATTATTATTATTATTATTATTATTATTATTATTATTATTATTATTATTATTATTATTATTATTATTAGTAGTAGTAGTAGTAGTAGTAGTAGTAGTAGTAGTAGTAGTAGTAGTAGTAGTAGTAGTAGTAGTAGTAGTAGTAGTAGTAGTAGTAGTAGTAATCATAAAAATCATACTATACTATTGTCATACTATAAAGTAATTATACTAATAATTACTTGCTGGAAATGATTCTGATTGGTTGTCATATTAACTGACTAACATCAAGTTTTGTTTTTCACCTTTTAAAATATTCTTTAATTGATAAACAGGTATCAGGTTCTGATAATTGTGTTGATAGATTCCAATATTTATTCTGTTTTATTTTATGTTGACTATCTTATTATTTCATAAATGAAGCAGTGTTCCTTTGAGGTTTTATTAACTCTGGGAGTTCTGGATTTATATAGTCATGAAATGAAACAGATTCTACATTCTAAATTAAAAAAAAGAGACAAACTAAGTATTCCTGTGCTGATCTTAATGTGACAGGATTTATTGAAACCAATCTGCACTGATGGATATTAATATTTTTTGATGAATATTCAGAAGTTGTGTTGGTCCAAGAGAAGATCATCTGTTCCATCATCTTTACATTTAGAAATTATAGATGAGATTACAAAGCTCAATTTTGGTGCCTAAGTGTCTGATTCTTAAGCCGAGTTATTTTGTTTTTTGTAGTTTTAATAAGTGTTCAACCTGTTGCTGTTTCCTTTAATAAATGTCTTGATTTGTTGTGATATTTCATCTAATAGACATTTTGTTGCCCTCAAACTTGAATAAAATTACATTTCTAATTGCTTTCTTCTGGCAGTGCAATCAGCTTTATCCTTAATTTCTTTTACTATTTTGAATTTGTAATATTTACCCTGCAGCTGTGTTGTTTTTAGGTTTGACCTTCAGGCAGATGTTTCAGGATGAAGAAAAGTCAGATTCACAGACTGAAAAACTGTTTTCATCCAGAAGTCATAACTGCACTTAAGACTGCCAAAAAAATGTGCAGATTCAGAAACGTTCCTTCTCTTTTAAAAACAATCTTTTTATGGTTAGTTTAGAAGCGTTTTTCTTTCATTTATTTATCTATCTCTGACTGATGCACTTTCCTGTTGTAGGTTTGCACAATGACAAAAAAAGGCAAATTTATTTGGAGAGCACAGTTCATACACAAGGTGATTCAAGGTGCTTTACAACAGCAAAGAAATACATTCAGCACAGGACTTTATAAAATAGACATATAATTAATTATAAAGATGATTTAAAGGTAGACATTAAGATCATACATTAAAACCATAGAAATATTTTTTTTTAAATTAAGCAAAAAAAGTGCATTAAAGACAAGAAAATAGAGTGAGCATCTAAGAGTACGCTGCAGTAAACAATCAGGTTTTCAGGCCTGATCTTAAAGAGTCGACAGTCTGAGCAGACCTCAGGTGTTCAGGAAGTTTGTTCCACAGGTGAGGAGCATCAGAGCTGAATATTGTGTTCTAAAGTGTCCCGGATGCGATGCAGGTCTTCACACTGAACATTCCTTACACATAGTTCAGCTGCTGAAATGAAGACCGTACAGCATTGTTTGTTTCTTCTATCACAATTCCCACAAGCCTCCATCCTCCGTCTCTGCACACCCACCACTGGATTATCTCTCTGCAGCTGTGAGTTCATACAGACTGCATTCAGGAACATCCCACCTCCGTGGGATCAGCCGTCCTCCTATCTCTGACCAGATTCAGACATGACAGGAGGCAGCGCTTGGTGCTGGAGCTGGACATTCTGCAGAACAAGAAACTGCATTTTAAATTCTTGTTTGTGTTTGTGCATAAAGATATGAGCTGGGGAGCCAATAATCCTTTAAAATGCTAATAAGTCTCACCTGGGGTTTACCCATTATATCTGCACAGCTCTCTCAGTAGCTGCTCCTGTCTGCTGTACATACATTTAAAAGTTAGAATGTCTTTATCTCCCCCTCCATCTCTCTCTCTGCATGCTGGAACATCACTGTGCTCTGTCTCTAACCGTCTTTCTCCTGTTGCTTGCAGTCTGCTGCACCATGCCACAATGAGTCACATCATTAAAAATGCTGAAGCTGCTGACCTTGCCCACAGCTCGCCGGCCAAACAGCCCAAACTGTTCATTCACCCGACGTGACACAGAAACCTAGGCGTGGTACAGCAGCTTCCTGACACCTCTCACCCCGTTACACCTCCTCTGGTGCTCCTCCGTCTGGCTGTCTTTGTCATTCTTTCCTTTTGACAGAATGATGTGCACTGTCAAGCAAGCCCTGAATCTTACACTGCAGTTGCTATGACGTCAGGCCGAGGCAGGAGGAGGTGGAGGGAGATGCCAGGGGAGGGATGAGGAGTCAGACAGAGATGGAGAACCACAGAGGGTGGGAGGATACATGGAAGAGGGAGGGGAGGGAGTATGAGCTGGAAGAAAAGATGGTAGAAGGAGCAGGAGATTGGATTAGGAAGGTGTGTGTGAGGAGCAAAGAAAAAGGAGAGGATGATGATGATGAGAAAGAGGAAGGCAGAGAGGAAAGTAGTGGGGAGGAAGAAGAGAAGATGTGGGCTGGAAGAGACAGAAAAAAACTGCAAACTGGTGCATGTGGGTGTGTTTCAGTCAACTCAAAAGCTTGCAGACACACACACACACGCGCGCGCGCGCGCGCGCACGCACGCGCACGCAGTGATCCACATGAATCAGCAGGTTTCCATCAGACAGAAACAAAGAGCACCACTTGTTCTCACCGGATCAATTTGCTGCAGTCCTGCACTCATCTTTCAGGCCACAAGATAGCGCTGTTGCACTGCATCAGGCTGTCTACAATTAACTATGTATGTGGGCCACATTAGAGCAGATTAGAGTGCAAACGGGAACACTTGCGCGTGGATTTAGCGTGTGATGATGTGTATGGAAATGGATGCTGTTTATTCATTTACATGTTTCATACGTTTATAATGGACACGTTTGTTTTACGATGTGTGTTTTTTCAGTCACACAGTATGAAATCACAACTGATCAGTGTCCAGAGCCGAGGTGTCAAATTCAGTCTAGTTCAGGTTCCACATTCAGTCCCATTTGATGTCAAGTTTTCCAGACCAGTAAAATCACAGCATAATAACCTAAAAATAACCACAACTCCTAATGTTTGCTTTGTTTTAGTGCAAAAATGTTCACATTATCTTTTTGGAAAACATCATGAACAACCTGAAATTTCTTTAGAAAAATAAATGAAATTTCAGCAACATTCAGCCTCAGTTTATCATTTCCACATTACAACTTCCAGATCACAGTGTATCGACAAAGGAACACAACATTTAGTCATCTGGGACTGAATGATGTAGTATTTTATTTTATGATCAAAACAACAAAAGTCAGACCAAAAAAAGACAAAAAAAACAAGACAAAATATTACAAAAACGAGATACAAAATGACAAAACCTGACAAAAAACAGACACAAAATGACAAAAAATGAGACAAATGACATGAAACCAAACAAAAAAGATACAAAACAATGGACAAAAAACTTACAAAGTAACAAAAAATGGACAAATGACAAAAACAAGACAAGAACTTACATAAATGACACAAACGAGACAGAAAATTACAAAAGCAAGAAACAAAATGACAAACGAGTAGACTAACAACACAAGCGAGACAAAACACAAAACGACATAAACGATACACAAAACAACGAATAAAGCAAAACACAAAATAACAAAAATGAGACAAAAAACACAAGCGAGACATAAAGGAAACACAAAACAACAGGTCAGGCAAAAAAAAAGACAAAATATTACAAAAATGAGACACAAAATAACAACGAACAATCTATTATCTTATTGTTGATCCAAACAACTTGTCATGGTCTAAAAATTCTTTTAAATTTATAGTTTTACTAATTTACAATCTGCAGTTAATGTCTTCTCTCCGTGGGCCAGATTGGACCCTCTGGAGGGCCGGTTTTGGCCCGCGGGCCGCATGTTTGACACCCCTGCTCTGGAGTCCACATTTTAGTGTTTGTATTCAGACGCTACAACTTCAGCTGACTTTGAAACCCCCGTTAAATCCAGCTGGACCTGAGGACAATGAAGCTCAGCGCTGACCCGGCCTCTCCCTCTGGGAACGTTCTCATCAGATCAGGCCGGGACCAAGTCAGGATGGGCCTCTGGGGCTGGACCACGGGGCTTCACACAGATGTTCCCTCGGTCTCAGAGGGCTTCTCCTGTGATGAGGAGGACTGAAGGTAAAGGACAGAGGCTCCGAGGCGACAAAATTGAGTTTCAAAATGTGGGGAAAAAACATATTTTCACAGTGAAACTTCTGATGTCCACATTTTCAACATTTTTGGGAAATCTTTGAACATTTTCTTTAGGAAAAAAAGAACTGTTCAAAATGTTTCTTAAGAACATTCACAAAAAAATCAACCAAAATCCAGCGAAATTCACTGTATTTTGGTTGATTTTTTTGTGAATGTTCTTAAAGAAAATATTAGAATTTTTACTGATATATATGGAATCACTTTAGATATTTTTAGGATTTTTTTTTGAAGATTTTTACTCATTTTTTGAAAAATATTTACAAGAATTTTCTTGCCAAATTTGTTTTTTTTTTTTTTTTTTAAATAAAATTTTTAAGGGAAACTTTTAAGGAATTATTGGCATTTTCTTCCTGAAGATTTTGCAAATTTTCAGAAATTTGGAGAATTTTTTTTGCCGAATTTTTGGATTTTTTTTCAGACAAAGAAACAATATTTTTTTGGGTGCCCATAAGTGAAGACAACTGGAGGGTTAAATCAGGAAAACGTACCACAAATCTGACAAAACAGACTGTAAAGATCTACACAGGAAGAAGCGGAAAACATTTAAAAAACACATTCCTTATTTGCTCGCTTCTTATTTCTGGGCCGTGTGAATGAAGACATGGGAAAACAACAGGTGAAGAATGAATGACAGGGCTCCCATGGGTGTCACGGCATCTTTAATACACTTCCATACATATCTTTTATATTTCTCTCTGTACCTCGTAGATCATTTATGGAGGTTGAATCTTCTGGGAAATGAAGCACTGAGCTGCAACAAACAGACAAACAGGCTGCAGAGGCAAGATGTGATGCAAAGGAGGAGGGTCTGGAGATGGATGTAAAGGAGGAGGGTCTGGAGATGAATGAAAAGGAGGAGGGTCTGGAGATGGATGTAAAGGAGGAGGGTCTGGAGATGGATGTAAAGGAGGAGGGTCTGGAGATGGATGTAAAGGTCAAAGGGGAACGAAGGAAAGAAGCAGAGGGAGGAAATGGAATCAGACCCAAAGAGGAGAGGATGGGAACCTTAAAACTGCAGAATTTTTAGATATTAATTCCACCGCAGCATATAAAGAATCAGTATTATTTTATTGAAGTCCCAAATGTATTTATACCTGAACAAAGAGCCACAGGACGGATCAGCCACTCAGTTATTACCATAAACTAATTCTGCAGCAGAACAACAACAAAGCTGCAGCAACTTGATTGAATTTAAAGAGAAAAAAGGCAGAATTATGTAACCGATGCTGACAGTAAAATTGCAGTCAGTCTGTCTGTAAAATTCATCCATGAAATGTTTCCTCAGTGTGTTTAGCTGCTGTCTGTGTATCTGATGCTGTTTGTTGTGTATCTGATGCTGTTGTGTATCTGATGCTGTTGTGTATCTGATGTTGTTTGTTGTGTATCTGATGCTGTTGTGTATCTGATGCTGTTGTGTATCTGATGTTGTTTGTTGTGTATCTGATGCTGTTGTGTATCTGATGCTGTTGTGTATCTGATTTTGTTTGCTGTGTATCTGATGCTGTTGTGTATCTGATGCTGTTGTGTATCTGATGCTGTTGTGTATCTGATGCTGTTGTGTATCTGATGCTGTTTATTGTGTATCTGATGCTGTTGTGTATCTGATGCTGTTTGTTGTGTATCTGTTGCTTCATACGTCCATCTGCTGTGGTCAGGAGACAGGAGGACAGTTTGTCTCAGTGATGGACTCAGATGAACGGCTGTTGGAGCAACATAAATCCCTCTAACCTCCTCCCTCTATTCTTGTATTTACGACCTGGAGGATAATGCTTGTTAACCCGTGAACCCTTGTGCAGTGTGTTAGTGTGTGTGTCTGTTTACGTCTGTGCATGTACAGATTAAGTCACAAAGATGTCTAGAAATAGTCTGGATGTTCATACATTTCAATCTGTGTCTTTCTGCCATATTTCAGTTCTCCTGTCCTGCAGTTTATCTGGATCCTTCCAGAACTGGAGGACATTTGGGCTCCAAATGTTTGAAAAATAAACCTTCTCTTTTACAGTTTTCTGCTCCATATCCATCAATAATAGGTATTGATTGGCTCAGCTTCCACATCAATGGTAGCATTTTTATTCCATGTTTTCTGTGTTGTTTGCTAACCCTACTCTAATCACAGTAACAGGGTTGCTAATCCATGCTAATGTGATCTTTTTCTCAGCAGTAGAAGCTAGATATTTAGCTGCTGTTACTGCTGACCAAGAGGACAAACTGACTGATGGAAAACAGTCCAAAGAATTAGTCTGATCCTGATAATATGAGGTAGAGTGAGACATTCAATCAAGGCTGACAATGGGATGAAAATATGGAAAATAGAAGAGAGGACATAGCTTTGTTCTACACATTCTTTAGGAACACTGTTTGATGATGGAAACGACAAAAACAAGACACAAAACAACAAAAACGTCATCAACAGGTTCTGCTAACGTGGACACGTTCCACATGTAATAATTATTATTTAAAATATTATGTTGATTAAAAAATGTTCTCACAATTAGAAGAGACATCAGTGAAAAAAAACTTAAAAAAGGAGATTTAAATTTGATCTGAACTGTTTTATTAGAGATTCACTTTGGTCATCAGGGGGGTGGGACAAGAGAAAAATGGCATTTTAGGGGAACTCCAGACTTATTTGGTATTTTCAAAATATTTTCAAACATTCTTTTCTCCTAGTTTTTTTTTAGATTTGTTCTCAGAACAAGAACATTTACACAACTACTGCATGTTTTAGTATTTTTTACCTGGATTATTAAAAATTTGATGGCTGGGACATGAAATGTCCTCCAGTTCTGGAATAACCCATGAAAGTGAGCTCTGTCTTTCATTTTTTGGAATTTTTTTTGTAAGTGTAGTAAAATAAAGTTGAGCAGCCCTTTGTCAGGTCTATTTTTGCCTGCTGTTGTTTAGTTCTTGCGTTATGATGCTATCACGCTGCTCATTTATGATGTGGTGACATGAGATTGTCATATCTGAGTATCATGAACGACACACTGAGCTGGTTTTCTGGCTGAGAATAAGAGAATATATTGACTTTTTAAATCTGTCTTCCTCACAGCTCATCTACATTAATAGTTCTCTGTCAGACTGGCATTGTGGGAAACTCAGCATGGCTTTTGCTGGGTTTATGTGATAGCTTGTTTGCAGTTTTTTTCACTTTTTTCACTGCTGCCACACTGATCTATAATTACTGTTTTGGTCATCTGCTGCACCAGTGACAACATTTCAGGAGAAAATGCTAAAAGACTGCACTTCGAGAGGCCTTTCTAATTCTGCCTGACGGTGGAAAAGCGACACGTATGCTAACTGCCAAGTTTATCAATGGAGATGGATTGTGTTTATGTCTCTCTGTGAATGAGGATAAAACAGGAGAACACAAAAGGACCTCTGAGAAGAAAAAGAAATGTAAGTGTGGAACAGAGATCATGACTTCTGTCCACACATCTATGTGGTTTCTATTGGTGGCTAAGTGCCGGCTAAGAGGATAACAGAGCAGCGTGTCCTTGATCCATATGCTGCCTTATATCACAGCTAGAATAATAATAATAATAATGGCTGCACTGACTCTTGGCAGTCAGGCCTGGAAGCACACAATCAGTTTGTCAGCTTGATATGAAAACCTAATAGGAAAAAAAAGCACGAGGATTATTAAAATGTAGGAGAAAGACAATCAGTCTTTGTGTTAAAGTAGATGTAAACACCAGATGTCCGTCTGTCATACAGACTGCTGGTCACTCAATAACAATAATATACATGCAAGTTTTTTATTTCCACCAACAAATACCTTTAGCATTTGAATATATTTATATTTGTCTGTCTGTTGAACACTCTTTTTGGGATATATAGTGCATCCAACATCTACCTGACTCCTCTGAGAAGATCCTAAACCAGCGGTGTCAAATTCATCTTAGTTCAGGTTTCACATTCAGTCCAGTTTGATCCGTGATCTGGACCAGTAAAAGCACAGCATAATAACCTATAAATAACCACAACTCCTAATGTTTGCTTTGTTTTAGTGGAAAAATGTTCACATTTAAGGAATTATCTTTTTACAAAACATCATAAACAACCTGAAATTTGTTGAGAAAAATACATTTAATTTCAGCAACATTCAGCCTCAGTTTATCATTTCCACATTACAACTTCCAGATCACAGAGTGTCTACAAAGGAACACAACATTTAGTCACCTGGAACTGAACCATAGAGGATTTTACTTTATGATCAAAATGACTAAAGTCAGACAAAAAAGACAAAAAAAACAACAAAAACTAGACAAAATATTATAAAAATGAGACACAAAGTGACAAAAAAGAGACAAACGACACGAAACAAAACAAAAAACAGACAAAAAATTACACAAACGACACAGTCGAAACAAAAAGTGACAAAAGCAAGAACAATACGACAAAACAAATAGACAAACAAGCGAGACAAAAAAACACATGCTCAAAATAATGAATAAAGTGAAACACAAAATGTCAAAAATATGACAAAAAAACACAAGCGAGACAAAAAGGAAATACAAAATGACAAAAATGAGACACAAAAGGACAAAAAATGAGACAAATGACAAATGAAAAACAAAAAAAGAGATAAAAAATTAGACAAAAAAGTCAGAAAGTGACAAAAAAATGGACAAAAATTAGACAAAAAATGACAAAAGCAAGAAACAAAACGACAAAAAATAGACAACCAGGGGAGACAAAAAACACAAAACAACAAAAACAATACAAAAATAATAAATAAAGCAAAACACAAAATGACAAAAATAAGACTAACAACACAAATGAGATAAAAAGGAAACACAGACCGACAAAAAACAGAAACAAAACGACAAAAACACGAGACAAACGACAAAAGTCAGACAAAAAACAACAAAAACAAGACAAAATATTACAAAAATAAGACACAAAATGACAAAAGAACAATGAACAATCTAGTATTTTACTTTATGATCAAAACAACTTGTCATTATCTAGAAATGATTTTAAATTTATGGTTTTACTAATTTATAATCTGCAGTTAATGTCTTCTCTGGAATTTTTATACTTTGAGGGCCGGATTGGACCCTTCGTGGGGCCCGTTTTGGCCCGCGGGCCGCATGTTGGACACCCCTGCTGTAAAAATAAAATTTTCTGACTCCATACAGGAAACAGTTTGAACATTCATGCATAAAACCAAAGGGAAACTCCTTGTCTATGATTGATATCCATACCTGCAGGACTCTCAGGTGTCTGGAGGGAATATTTGACTAAAACGCATCAACATCCACCTCTCTCTCTAAAGGTTAACAACTAGCCAGAGCTGGACTTTCAATCAATTCTTGGACCTGTAAAAGCTCAGTCTACACTGATTTAATTAGCAGTAATTAGTTTTAGTATTTTAAAGCTAAAGAATAAAATCTAGTAATAGGAGCGATGTGCGCTGAGTTAAATCTAACTTCAGGCAACTTCTGATGGGGACACTGATTTCCAGCATCGTCATCGTCCAGCAGATCCACCTCTTATCCTCCTGCTGCAACTCTGAATTAATAAGGACTGATTATGAATATGAATGCTAATACCGTTAGCGGTAGTTAGCATAATGTCTGACAGGGATCTTTGGCCCACCGGTGCAGATGAAGATCAGCAGGAAGAGCACTCGGTGGTGGTAATGGCTGATGATAGAAATGAATGGGCTCTCTGCAGGCCTGATACTCATCAGCTGATAGAGACGTTCTGTCAGCACTCTGGCTGTTGATAAATGCTCCTGCTTCTTTGTGTGTTTATGCAGGAGGTCAACATCATGTAGCATTTTATGAGGAGACTAAATCAGGTCCATCTATGTTCTGCTGATTTGTGCACATTTATTCTGCGGAGCTCCTGTTGTTCTGGAAGTAGCCGGACATTCTAGACCGTTCCAACACAAGTTGAGTCCTCGGATTTCTGCCGCTGATCCCAGAATATGAGAGTCAAAACACAAGCTGAGACTCATCAGAACAGGCTTCGTTTTCATTGTAAAAAAAAAAGAAAAAAGGGGGTGTTCTTGTGGTAAAATTCCAGCAGGTGTGGTCGTCAGAATGCTACCGTAAGATTACAATAAAACATTTTCTACATTTACGGTAAAGAAATGTATTGATATTGTTGATTTTAGGGTTAAAAAACGCACTTCATCCCATATTTTACTGTAAAAGAAAAAGTTTTAACCTTTAAAAATGTGAAAATTTATATAAATATTACACCATTTTTACATTAGTAGCACAACATTTAGTGTATTTAACATTAATATGTGTATTTTTAGCAAAAATTGCGGTTTTAAGCTTTCATAAATATTAAGGCATATGTCTGTTATTAACACAAAAGTACATTAATTTGACTGGTAGAAAACTGTATTTTTCACATGTAATAAATGCAGAAATTGCCGTGTTACTTGTTATAAATATTGTAGCTTGTTTCTAGTACAACAATATGTACATTTAACAGGGAGAACTGGATTCTTTTTGAGAATTAAATGCAAAAATCACAGTATTATTACACATATTAGGGCATTTTTCTATTAAAAACTGTGCAGGAAGCAGGAAATGTATTTTTTCAAGAAAAAAAAATTAAAAAAAAAACACACTTTTCTCCTGATGAACCTGTTTACTGTGATTCAGTGTTAAATAAACTGGATCAAACTGATTCAGAGTTTACAGATTTTTAGCATCATGGTTTGACAGTTTTTCACTGTTAAATGTACAAACATTTTTTTTATGGTGTTGTAGGCTGAGTTTTGACAGGAGTGAAGCTTGTGCCTCAGGTGTGATGGTTTCCTGCTCTCCTACAGACCAGTTATCAGTGTTATCACAGCTGATCTACCAGGTAGAACTCATCCTCTGACTGCTCTCATCAGCAGGTTTCCATCCTTAGAACAGCTGCTCAGTGGGTGTTTTTTAGTTTTCTGCTTCATTCTGAATAAACTCCAGAGACAGTAGCGTCAGAAACGGCCCTCTTCCTCAGCATCGTTTGGTCAAAGCTGCTGGCTTCTCAGAGATATGAGGAAGGTGTCCTTTGGCGTTTGTTCACCTGCATCAACATTCGACACCAAAATTAAAGTTTAGAAGACGACGGTGGAGAGTTGGTAAATCACAGGACGTTCACCCTGCAGGATGAGGTTTGTGTTGGATCAGGTTTTTCTCACTTTCTCATTTCATTTTGTGATTTTATTACTCCGTCAAGGAACACCGAAGTTATGTGACGATCGGCGTTGGTTTGTCTGTCTGTCTGTCTGTCTGTCTGTTTGCAATATGACTCAAAGATGGATTCGGATGAAATTTCCAGGGAAGGTCAGAAATGACAAAAGGACCAAGTGATTAGATTTTGGCAGTGATGCGGCTGATAGTCTGGATCCATGAATTTGTTAAAGAACCACCGCTGTGAAACACGAATGTTTATACAACTGTAACTGTGAATAATTCCTACTTTTTAAAGACATTTTTAATAGTTTGAAGACATTTTAAGGTCACTCTGGACCCATTTTTAGTAATTTTTTTTTAACCCTCCCCAGCCATTGAAGACAATTAACTCACGTTGGACAGGATTTGAACAGTTAAGAAGCATTTTTGAGCAAGTTCTGGAAAAATTTGAGTAATTTCTAGCCAATTTGCACATATTTTGAGTCATTTTTGACAAATTTTGATAACATTTATAGAACACACTTATTTTATGAGGTCAAATTTGAGTCATTTTGGACGTGTTTTTACTTTTTTTTAGCCATTTTGGAACCCTTCTAAGCCATCCTAGATGTTTAACTAATTTTGGACAGACTGTGAACAGGAAAAGAGGATTTTTGGAGCACGTTCTGGACAAATTTCTAATAATTTTGGACAAACGTGGAGATTTGTTAAAGATTTCTGTATCATTGCCAGATAAGGGCATGGTGTCACTGTAACCATGACAGCAAGTGAACACTACGTCAGCTGCCTGCTGATGATCACATGATTGTGATCCTACTACAAATCCACCACTGAGGACTTATCAGGACTTATTCATAGGAAATGAGACAAGGAACATAAAATAGTGTTATTTTTAAACCGACAACTCAAAAAGGAAAGCCACGCCCCCCGCCGTCCGGTGGTCTCTGGAGGATGGAATCCCAGGTATTAGAGGGTGTAGCTCCTCGTCCCGGTTCATGGAACTGCTCACCTGCTTCCTGATGTTGATGGCCTCCTTAATCCATCGTTTGTAGGGGCGTGGTGATCTGACAGATTCTGACAGATCTGTCAAATTGGCCACATGACAAAAAGTGACACGTCAGCACACGTCAGATGACGCTCTGAGGAAGACTGCAGATGCAGTAGAAACGTGTCAGCAAGGTAAAACCATAATTTCCTTTTTGAGTTGTCGGTTTAAAAGCAGCATTATTTTATAGTAAGAAACGACAAAATTAACATAATCCAACTGATAGAAGAAACAACTGATTGTGGGGGTGTTTCTGAGTCCCATCAGTTCTGGCTACATATTTAGTTCATGTGATTCAGTATCCGTTCATAACGTACACATGAATAACACACGCCTGTGCTCAGCGCAAGGTCATTTGGTCTGTGGGTACACTGTAACAAATTGCTGTAAAAAATACAGCATATTTTGTACAGTAATATACCATCCATCCATCCATTATCTATACACCGCTTATTCCTCACTAGGGTCGCGGGGGGGGCTGGAGCCTATCCCAGCTGACTCGGGCGAAGGCAGGGGACACCCTGGACAGGTCGCCAGTCTGTCGCAGGGCTACATATATAGACAAACAATCACTCTCACATTCACACCTACGGGCAATTTAGAGTAATCAATTAACCTCAGCATATTTTTGGACTGTGGGAGGAAGCCGGAGTACCCGGAGAAAACCCACGCATGCACAGGGAGAACATGCAAACTCCATGCAGAAAGATCCCGGGAAAGCCGGGACGCGAACCAGGGATCTTCTCGCTGCAAGGCGAAAGTGCTAACCACTACGCCACTGTGCAGCCCACAGTAATATACCGTTCTTTGTAAATACAGCTGAATACTGTAAATTAACGTGTTTTTCAAGAACAAAATATTAACAGCAAGCTACCGTACAATCTTACAGCAGATTACAGTATTTTTCTGGTTTGGGTTGATTGGAGTGTAACTGTTGCTGCAGTCCGACTGTTACTCGTCTCGGCAAATCTTCCTGCTCATCACCACATTTAGCAAACAGCCAACACAAAGAAGTGACGAAATAGGTTTAAAATATGTATCAGTGATTTTACTCATTACTGAGGGAAGAATTGGGAGAAAAGGAAGAACTGAGGACGACGATTTTCGGGCCGGCTCAGACCTGCAGGGACCACCTGTAGCTGATCCATCCTGCTCCGGTTCACTTAACAAGGTAACTGTGATTATTAAAAAGTCAGCTTTACTTTTAATTCTGTGAGTCTATTTTATGTTTTATTCTTTGACAGTAACATAAACATAGCCAGGTTAGTTACTGCTTGGTGTTAGCCACGAGTCGCTAGCATGAATGCTCATGTTTCCCACACTGTTAGCTAGCAGCTAGCATGAATGCTAACGTTTCCCACACTGTTAGCTAGCAGCTAGCATGAATGCTAACGTTTCCCACACTGTTAGCTAGCAGCTAGCATGAATGCTAACGTTTCCCACACTGTTAGCTAGCAGCTAGCATGAATGCTAACGTTTCCCACACTGTTAGCTAGCAGCTAGCATCCTCTCCTTTGGCTGCAGAGTGGACAAAACTTTGGGTCTTTCCTTTAAACCAGACCAGGAAAATGAATTTCTAAGCAACCAGATCCAACTAGGTTAGGTTAGCTATCTCTGTCTTTCGTGTAATTTTCCATTAAATATCCAATGTGATGCTCCACTGATCTGTTATCACATCTCCACATGTACTTGTCTGCATTCGAACATTTGGGTAATTTCAAGTTCTAAAAAGGTTTGTAGGATGTGTCATGTTGCTTTTCTCTCCACTTAGGAAAGATAAACTTGCTTGTTATGCAAACGGCTGCAAAAATTAGATTTAAATGTGTATTGAACTAAACAGCTGTTATAAGTGGAAGCCTCTGTTTTGCTTAATAATTTGAGTTTCCTGTTTATTTTTGTTTGTATGTTTTTTTTGGATGAATGTGACAGAGTTCCATATTATGTTCAAGGGATCTTTGCCTACACACCTAATATATTCTTTCTTTGTCATTTCGTTGTAGGCTCTTTCTTGGTATTAACCCTGAGAGGGGAACAAAGGCCAGCCAGGAGAAGGTGATGTTCCAGAGGTCAGGAAGCTGCTCCAGAAAAAGACATCTACTGTAAATCCACATGTAGCCTCCCTTATAAAAAGACTGATGGACTCTGAGTGGGACTTCATGTAAACCCACAACACCTCTCCACACAGGACTTCACTTTCACAAAGCAAAAGCCCAGTCTGCAACCAGATGTTCATGTTGTCATTTTAAGGTAACAAGTTTCAGTATTGTGTTGGGTTCAGTATAATTATGAAAGACTGATTCTGAAGGCCTGAAATGTGATATGCAATTTTTAAACAGATGTTGACAACCTGTTAAACATCATTAATTGTTTTTATAGATTGTATTTTACAAGACTTGAATTACTTGAAATTTGGTAGCTGCTGAATGTGTTCAATGCAGTAGTTAAATAATTTAAGTGATATATAGGAATCTTTTGTTACAGTTCAGGGGAAATGGAAACCAAACTCAGTGTACCTGAACTAGAACATGCACAGTGAGAACCTGTTCAGCATGAGGAAATCATTGTATGTTACTAAAATTGAATGGGTTAAATAGGTCAGTTTTTGAACTATGTGTGATACAGAGTTGGCTTTAATAAAAGCTTAATGTTGAAAAGTCATCTCTTGTCTGAGCCATTTCTATGCTATGCTATTTCCTGGGGCTTTCATTTTGAAAGCCTCAGGAAATAGCTCTCTAAACAGCATAATACCGTAATATTTTTTACAGTAATAAACTGTTGTTGTAGAATACGGTAGGATTACTGTAAAATAACAGTGCGCTGCTGGCAACTTTAGCTGCCAGCTCTTTACTGTAAATTTACAGGGAAATTTCTTAGTGTGTACATCTATATTAAATGGTGCTGTGATTTCTGCCATGAATTTTTTAAAGATTTCATCCGTCAGAAATGATTCAACGACTGAGCAGCCTTGGAGGAGGACTGCGCTCTCTGAGGGCTTTTCTAGTTTTTTTTTGTGACGAGTCTGGTTTCCAGTTAGACTCCGACAATACTTTTCTGAGTTTAAGAAAGGATCGTTTTTTGGGTTAAAATACATCTTTTCACCACATTAACCATAAGAAAAGGAGCCACTATGGACTCGTGGTGTCTTTATCTCATCTCACAGATTAACCTGCTCATAGAAAGATGACGTTAAAGGAACCCTGTGGGTTCAGACGTGACGCCCAGTGGTCCTGACAAAGCGGCTGTATGTGATGAGTTGGGATTGACACCGGACTTGAAATACTTTCACCAACAGTCATGTCAGGGTCACTGGGATCACATGTTTCAGGATTCTAAAACAAACTGAAGCTGCTGACCTGTATGTGCAGGATTTTATGCATTGCAAGTGTAGGTACCTCAAATAAAGTGAATATATTGCATGTGTTAGTGTGAGTGTAAAATCAAAGCACTGTTTGCAGCCTGCAGTAAAAAGGACACTTGGCCTTTTCCAGATTGGCTCATTATGAACTCCTCACAAATCTGTTTTACTACAAAGCACAAAAAGCAGCTCATATATCACAACCATGAATTATGGAAATTAAACACTAACAATATAAAGAACAACAACAACACTAACGGCGTAAAAAAAGAGACTCTAAAACTGTGGATTCACTTAAAACAACTGATGCAATTTGGATGCAAATCCTGCCTGCAAATGTTACCACTGAGACTTCATTAAAACCTGTTCTGAGTAAACACATCTCAGCGGTATATGAGTAGCAGAAACGCCTCCAAGTTTTCACTAATAAAGATGCACATCAAATCAACACACAGGATGAGGTGACACAACAAAAAGCCACTGACAGCCACGAACAAACATCTCAGACCTGTACCAAGATGGTAAAGTACATGGCAAATTTCACAGGAGGCTTTATCTCCTCTTCTCTTTATCTTCTCCTTAAACAGTAATTTAACATTTTGTACTGACACAGTTGGAAATAATGAACCATCCAGTCATTTGACCATCATCTGTAAGAGCTTAGCGTTGTATTTTAGCATTTTTTGGATATGCACAAAGCTGTTTTCCTTGATAAACGGGTGCAATGAGTCAAAATAGATCTGTGACCTGAGCTCACATTGGAATCCCAGATGAGAAAATACACAAGAGCGAAACATAAAAGAATACTCAAACAGTCATCCTGCATTCATGATGTCACGCAATGACTGAAACCACAAACAGCAAAACGAAGAACCGTGAGAGAAGAACCCACTGAAGACGCGCTTTTAGCAGCCATACAGTCGCCCATGTGGTCGGATACAACACCATCTTCTCATTCTTCTCGTACAAAACCTGCCTTTTTCTCTGCGCGTCCGGTTGTGTTTGTGCATGTGTGTGAGAGAAACATGACAGTGGGCTTTGAGCAAATGGTTTATTTATTGCTGTGAAATGGCCCTTATAAGCTCTGCAGCTCTCCATGTCTGAGCGAGTGGGCGCAAATTGAAATATAAACACAAGGTCTAGACACAGAAAAAAGCCTTCAGTTGAACAGTAAGTGTCCATACGTCTGATACAGGGTGTCTATATCTATATACTGCCAGTCAAAAGCCCAATTTTTCCAGTTATTTATTGTAAATTCTGCATATTAATGTCTCAGTGTACTCTGAAATGAAAGCAGACAACAAATAAACACATGAAAGAAACCAAGTTGTTAACCCATTTCTGTTCCATGAAAAAGGCCTTTTTGTAGAATTCTGAAATGTACATTATTTTCAGTTTTGGGTAACCTTACCTTTTTTTGTAGACTCTGGCAGTTCACCACTTAGCTTTGGACCATTTCAAGCTATTCATTGGACTTGAACTACTTGAATTTCAATAAAAACCTGGAGAAACTGGGCCATCATAAATCTTTTGACCGGTGGTGTATTTATGCCGTTACATGATGGATGCAGCACCACTATAGGGGACATTCAGTCAGTTATTAGTGCCGTCATCCTCAGACGAGCTCTGCAGAGTCGATCGAGTGAACCTTTCCCTGTTGGGAGGACGTCACCGACTGTTTGAAGATGTTGATAGAACATTCAGATTTAGAACATATTTCAAGCTGTGAAGATTTTCATCCTCGAAATAACAGCCAGTCATTATTTTGGAGATTAGACAAACTAACAAAATAAAATCTGCAGCAACGAGAAAAGCGACGTTCCGAGCAGGAATCAGCGTGGCCTACTTAATGTTAAACACATGTCCTGAGCTGCTGAACCAACCAGCTGCTGCAAACAGGAAAATACACCACAGGATTATGTTGATAATGCTGGAAGGACAGCGGGCATGTTCTACTTTCACTGTAGTCAGAGCTGTAACCCCCAGGTACTTGAATGTTACATTAGCAACTGCAGTTTCTTCCATTTACATGTTTACAGCTGCTGCCATCACAGTGTCCTGAAGGCAGCACAGCCTGAATAATTCCATATTTATGAGATTTTACATGAAACATCAAATGCATTGAAATTACATCTTTATGTCCACCACACAGGAGAAATACCTTGACAGTAATAATCATCTGTCTTTTAACCTCCAACTGAAGAATAATCAAAATAATTAAACGGGTTTGTGACAGGTTGGTAGGTGTAGCTGCTTTAAAAGACGCTAAGACAAAATATAACCAGAAACTGAGGGATTGAAATCCTGGTTTGTGCTGAAGGTACTGAATAGAAAACAAATTAACAAGAGTACATTTAAAGAGAAGAACTAATTTGTATGTGTAGAAAAGTTTATTCTAAGTGTTTTTTTAATAGAATTCCTAAACCTGGCTTTGAATTCTACTGCAAATTACACTAAGAAGAAATGTGTCAATGCTGTGTCTTTCTCAGAGTTTCAATCCCACATTTAGTCCTGAAAATGGATCAAATGTCACTGTGTAAATATAAAAGAAATAATAAATATCATAATGAGTGATCAGAAACTAAACTCCTGCCAGTGGATGAGAATAAAACTGTTCAGTTTATATTCTGCTCATGTGATCATCGACTAAACCACACCAGAATAATAACTTGTGTTGAGTGGATTGGCTGTCTGAGCACATCCACCAGGTCAGTGTTGAACTAAAGCTGAACTCCGACCTGTGGATGTGGGGATCATGCATAACTAGAATGTTTCTCCTGTGGATTGAAACTGATTGAACATTCGCAGGTGACTAACAAGCCTCAGCTTTTCGAGCAGAGCGTTTACTGTTTGCATGTGTACTACATTCTAAATGATGAATTCTTAAAGGTTCTATTTATATTTTTATGATTAAGGACATATTGTGATGCACATGTTTGCATGTTAGTCATCAGGATGCTAATTCACACGTGTATGAACTGCATTTAATGTTAAGTGTTTTTATTATGAAATGTTCTCAGCAAAAAATACTCAAGCTTTCTGTGCTGTGCTGGGAAAAAATAAGTTCAAGAATAAGCTCAAGAATTTTGTACTTATTTGTTGAATGTAGTCATCCTCTTTAGGCAATGCTTATTATCTCTGCATTTACTGCTGTTTGCATTTAAAGCCTGCTGGGTGCTGATGTGATTTTTTTTAATATAATGCATATTTGTGTGAAGTCTAGAGGGAGAAAAGAGAGATTCTCTTTTTGTTCCTCCATAAAACATGAGCAAAAACAGTCAACTCTTTAAATCTGTTGGAATCTAAAGCCGACATGTTGTCATATCGTACATTGAATCACTTCATCAGAATGAAAACATACGCCTGAACATGCAGGCTCACCTCAGCTGCCTCTTCTGATTTCTTTTGACTGGTTTGGCCGTCAAGCATGAGGTCAGCGGTCCTGTTTCAAAGCCGTACCTGGGTTAGATGAAATATTCAAGACGCTCCTTTCACCTCACTCTTCCTCAAAGCTTCAGCTCAGAGGATCAAATATTCTGTGTTTTATTCAGTAAGTTTAGCATGCTGTACACACGAGCAGTTCCACACGTCTGAGACACGCGTGTGCAGTCGTGCATGTTAACCTGTATTTCCCTTTAAACACACAGAGATGTCAGAAACACAAAAACACACGAGTCTTCAAATGCATCATGAAATGGAGTTGTTCCTGTCGATATAATATCTCCTGGTTGATTGTTTGTCTGCAGGGACTTAGTTGGAGCAGAGTTCAGCCTGAAGTAGTCCGTTCTACCCCCCAGTTGTGGCTCCACATGCTGCCTGGTTAAACCCCCTCCCTCTTAAGCACCTTTTATGCAGGAAGTCCACCGGGATTAGAACATCAGCAGGATACAAATAGTCTTTTTCCTCCATTTGATATGTGCTGACGTGTGTGTGTGTGTGTGTGTGTGTGTGTGTGTGTGTGTGTGTGTGTGTGTGTGCGTGTGCGTGTGCGTGTGCGTGTGCGTGTGCGTGTGCGTGTGTGTAAAAGAGAGGAAAACATCATATATAGACATCACATAACATTCAGTGGCACTACAAGGTCACGGCATACATTCTGCATGTGGCTGTTTTCAGACGCTGCAGCAGGGATGCAGCAGATCATTTGTTTTATAGTAAAATTAAATGCACTGATGCGACATTCAAACACTAAACTGTTCTGTAACTTGTCCTCGATGTGAATCTCTCTGAAAACCCCATGACGTTGTTTACAATTTAAAATAAATTTGTCTGCACAATGACAGTTTCATATTTCTGAGCACTTTCTTCTTCATCTCAAGAGATTCATGTTCCCATGTGTGTGTTGTTATCCACATTTTTAATATTAAAAGCATTATAAATGGATCATTCCAGACCTGGAGGACATTTGGGCTTCAAAATGTTTGAAAAATAAACCTTCTCTTTTACAGTTTTCTGCTCCATATCCATCAATAATAGGTAGTGATTGGCTCAGCTTCCACATCAATGGTAGCATTTTTATTCCATGTTTTCTGTGTTGTTTGCTAACCCTACTCTAATCACAGTAACAGGGTTGCTAATCCATGCTAATGTGATCTTTTTCTCAGCAGTAGAAGCTAGATATTTAGCTGCTGTTACTGCTGACCAAGAGGACAAACTGACTGATGGAAAACAGTCCAAAGAATTAGTCTGATCCTGATAATATGAGGTAGAGTGAGACGTTCAGTCAAGGCTGACAATGGGATGAAAAGATGAAAAATAGAAGAGAGGACATAGCTTTGCTCTACACATTCTTTAGGAAAACTGTTTGATGATGTAAACAACAAAAACAAGACACAAAATGACAAAAACAAGACACAAAATAACAAAAATGAGACACGAAATGACAGAAACGAGACAGAAAAAGACAAAAACAAGACAGAAAATGACAAAAACAAAACATAAAATGACAAAAACAAGACACAATACAACAGAAATGAGACAAAAAATGACAAAAACAAGACAGCAAACAACACAAACAAGACACAAAATGACAAAAATGAAACAGAAAATGACAAAAACATCATCAACAGGTTCTGCTAACATGTTGTGGGACACGTCCCATGTATAATAATTATTATTTAAAATATTATGTTGATTTAAAAAAATGTTCCCACAATGACAAGAGACGTGGGCGACGTAGAATGTCCTCCTGTTCTGGACTGACCCTTTAAATACATTGTTGTGCATTCTGGCATTTCGTATTATTTCTACTTTTATTTTTGCATTTTATGCAGATGTGTGACTCTGTGTCAGATGTAAATATCTGTATTCATGTGAACATGTCGGTGTGAATCTGCAGCTGTAATGAGCTCATTTTCTATGTATGCTGTGTGTTTGTCAGCGTCCGTACACGATTAATATTTCATGGAGAAAATAACAGCGCTGTCACTGTTCTGATGCTTCCTTTAACTCATCAGTTTTTCCCTCATATGTCGCTCCATCTTCATCCACTCTGATCCTGTCAGTTTTCTCTCAGCAGGTTTGAGTATCATCCCGTCCACTTCTCTTCTGCCTCCTCGTCGTTCGTCCACGCCTGCCGCCCTCCATCCTTCTCTTTCTGCCTCTCCAGTCATCCGTGGCCCTCTCCCTCATTTTCCTCATTCTCTGCTCATCCCTCCATTCACCTCCATCTGCCCATTTCTGTCCTCGTCTTCTCCACCTGATAACAAGCAGCTAGTGTGATGCTACGCTCTGCCAGCTTCCCTCCCTGCTGCACATGAAGAATGTGAACACAGAGAGCAACACACACACACACACACACACACACACACACACACACACACACACACACACACACAGGCAGCAGAAACACGCACACACACACACACACACACACACACACACACACACACAGTCAGCAGAAACACGCACACACACACACACACACACACACACACACACACACACACACACACACAGAGTCAGCAGAAACACGCACACACACACACACACACACACAGAGTCAGCAGAAACACGCACACACACACACACACACACACACACACACACACAGGCAGCAGAAACACAAACACACACACACAGGCAGCAGAAACACACACATGTCCATGCACTGCAGACACACACTCACAAACGTTCACTGTATCCTGAAATATATTTGATTTATCATTTTCAGCGGGAGTCACCAGCCTGCTGAGAGGCCTGCACCCAACGTGAAGTAATGAAATTTAAAGCTGTCTTTAACTAGCAAGCTTCACTTTCAATAGGAGTGCTGAAGCAGCAGGACATGGATATGAATAATGCCATAATTCATGCCCACAACATTAATTTTTCTTGCTTGCCAGCTCGAGAGCCCTGTGAAATGTTTTGCATAGCTCAAGACTGCATCCTCATCCTTGTGGTAAAATAAATAAAGTGTTTACTTTGGGGGTGTTCTGACATGTTGTCGTCTCATAAATATTCTAAAGTTTCATATGAATATTCCTCTCTGCTTCTATGAAACAAAACATGAGCCCCAATGGAAATGAACAGACTGTCTCAGCAGATAAAGCAAATATAAAAATAACACTTTATGTATTCTCTAAAAAGTTAATGCAGTTACATAGTCGTAAAATGTAGAAAAGAAAAAAATGTAAAAGTATGATTGAGGGGTGATTGCTATAGAACAGCATGAAGTTCATTACCAGTGAATATACACTCAGATCGTTGACCAGCAGAGGACTGAATATTAGTCTCCATAATGTGTGAAAATGTCAGAACTGGTGACTAAAATCCTAGAGGACGTTTCTGCAGGGAGAAAGAAAGACAATAAACGAGAGACAAATCCTAGACATGACTAAAGGTACGTGTCCACTGGATCCAGCAATTTCCATTCCATTCATTGTCTATGTGAATCTAGACAGTCTACTTTATGCAAATGAACGCATCAGATCACAGCTCCAAACACACGGCAGCGGAACCAGCATGCAACACGGTGCATTTCGAGCTGTGATCCGGTGCATCTCCCAGGAGCTCATTTGCATAACGTAGACCAACTTCTACTTTATGCAAATTTAATGAGGCGTGCGGAGGTCCGACGGATCGTGAAACTTTTGTTAAACGTCTAAACTAGCCGTCAGTGAACTAAAACCAGGACAGATTGAGCAGCTTATTTCTCACCTCAGATGCTTTCAGAAATATTTTTCGCAAAGGTGTTTTCTAAATCAGTGTTTCTCAACTGGTGGGTCGCGACCCAAAAGTGGGTCGCGGGGCCGTTTTTGGTGGGTCGCGAGCCTTTTTCTAAAAAGAGAGAAAAATAAAGATAATCCAATTTAGTGGCGAGTCATTGTAGTTCCCCTCCGCACCCGCAGGGGGGTCGTCGTATCAGCAGCGACCGGTGAGGACACTCGTATTACTGTAGAAGAAACTGCATGTTTTCATAGCAACAGCAGCATGGCTAAACGCAAGTACGACAGCGAGGACATTAAATATGGATTTTCCTACATCGAAGACAAAGGAGTCCAAAAGCACGCATCTGAATAAACTTTTCGAGCGGTTTAGCGACTACTTTCCCGATAAACAACCCGAGGACGACTGGGTGCGCGACCCGTTTGGAATAAACATGGAAAGCATCACGTTGCCTAGCAGCGATGAATGTCAGCTGGTGGAGCTATCATGTGACCGCACTCTCAGAAAGAAATTCACAGAGGTAAGCCTTTCCCAGTTCTGGTGCAACGATGTGATGAGAGAGTATCCCTCCATTGCTAGTCGAGCTGTAAAAATCCTCCTACCATTCAGCACCACATACCTCTGTGAATGTGGCTTCTCAGCTCTTGTTCAGCTGAAAACAAAATACCGAAATAAACTGAACATTGAGCATGACCTCAGAGTTGCTTTATCATGCATACAGCCAGATTTTGAGACTCTTGTAAAGGCCAAAAAGTATCCTCAGCTAAGCCATTAGAACTTCATGTAGTTCTGCAGTACTTTTATTGTGACTTGTGACTTTTGTTTATTTGTAAGTGCTTAAAAACACACTTTTCTTTCAATATTGCACACTATTTTTTTCCACAAATATTGGCTTTCAAATATAGTTAAGCCCTTTGAAAAATGTTTTATTGTGTTTACATTTTGAGATTGATCAGAACATTAAGCATTTCTTCACTTTAATAATTTGTTGAATGCTCTTCATCAGTTTTCATGTTTTGGACTCTTTTGCACATATTTCTATACATAGTTTCTCCAGCTACAACAGCAATGTTGCAGACTTGTGCAGTATTATGAGAAGCTACTGGTTTTGTTGAATTGCACTTTTTTTGTAGAAAAAAAAAGCACTTTTATATATCCTGAGAACTACTTGAGGCTATTGTTCAGTACTTGAATTAGTATTGCTGCTTGATTTTGAGTTGTTGTGAAGCACTTGAGTTCAGGTTTAAAAGTTTTGTCTTCGAACGCTCAATCAATAAATTGTTGATTTTTGGAGAAATATTGTTTGGGTCACGACTTGTCATTTCAGTTTTATGGTGGGTCCCAGGCCCAGACCAGTTGAGAACCACTGGTCTAAATAACAAAGTTTGCGACCGATCCGCCATGTTGGTCTGACACATGTCCTGGACTCAAGCTAAAAGTTCTGTCATGTGACCTCCTAGTGGCCCACTAGTGACCCCCCACCAAGCGGGCGATTGTGGCTACATGTCTACTGGATCCACTTTTCCCGCATGTAAACATGTTGCATCTAAAAATCACCCACTTGCCACTCGCCACTAACCCGTGCAGCTGCTGAATCTGTCCTGGTTTTAGTTAAATGATGGCTAGTTTAGACGTTTAACAAAAGTTTTGCGATGAGTTGGACCTCCGTACTCCACATCTAATTTGCATAAAGTAGAAGTTGAGTCAATTTTATGCAAATGAGCTGCAAGGAGAAGCACCGGATCACAGCTTGAAATGCACCCCAACAAAACCAGTATGCAACGTGATGCGTTTCACATAGACAATGAATGGGATGCTTGAAATTGATGGCTCCACTGAACACATGCCATAATAGTATGGAAATATCTGTGATGGCAAAATAGATGCCTAAAAAAATTTCTCTAATTCTGGTGTTCTGCTTCAAATGAAACTCAAAACCACTGATCCCTTCATGTCCAGGGTTCTTACAGGAGATATCCAAACTAAACCACAGGATTCAGGGAGACAAATGTGTATTAGATGTTAAAATTAAAAAGAAATAAATTTACCAAATGTTCAAATGTATTTTGCTAACAGTTTTATATAAACCATCTGATGCAGAAATTAAACTTAAGGTGCCTACAGTCAGACTAAGTCTAATTTGCTGGCTGTTATCTGTAAAATGCAGCCTGTACATAGATTGTGGCTGCTAAATGGAGACATATAAATGGTTTAGTATTTGCTTTACAGTTTCCTGTACACAGCAACACAAGGTCTTAAAAAAAGAACAGACAATAGTGTAATTAGCTGCAGGAGTCTCGCAGCCTCATAAAGGATTAATTTTTCCAACACACCGCTGATACAGAGTTCCCAGAGAGGAGAGCACAAAGCACTGCAGGTAACCCGAGTAATTAAAAACACATTAATCAGAGTTCTTTAGGTTATTATTCTGCCACGTTAAACAGAATGAAAACCAGAGGAACAAGACAGATTCACTCCTGTTTGGATGCTTCAACCGTGTTGTGCTGTAACAGCGTCGATGTTTAACGAGTCCATTCTGAGCTGCGGAAGCTGTTTGGGCAGAAAAGCTCAACAACCGCAGTGACTGTTCCGACCGTTACTCTGGTCGAGTGAATCATAATCACAAGTTGCCGATGGCGGGATGCTGGTGTGGGAAAGGGCAGCCGGATCCTGGCTGCATGGCAGCAAACATCCGCTCGGCTTAAGTGTTATTGGGCTGACTCTGACCTGTGACCTCTCAATGAAGAACATTTCCCCACATCAGACCGAGGTCACCGAGCAGAAGCACCAAGAGGAGAATAAAATATCTAAAGCAAGGCTGAGATCTAGTGGAGAGGAAACAAACATATTTGAAGCCATTCTAGTGACTGGAATTAAATATCCTGTACATTTATTGCTTGGACAAGGAACAAGTTTTGTGACAATCGGCACTGGATTGTCTGTCCGTCTGTCTGTCTGTCAGCAACATCACTCTAAAACAGACTAACAGATTTGGATGAAACTTTCAGGGAAGGTCAGAAATGACACAAGGACCAAGTGATTAGATGTTTGCAGTGATGCACCTTATATTTGAGCTTCGAGATGTGTTTGAGGATAAATTTGTAAAATAGTTGTATACTACAGTTTAAATGGTGTCACGGGTTCGTTTTTAAAAAAAGTTATAAAAATGATGGCAAGGCCGAAGATTTGCAAAAACAGTGAATTTTTTTTTATTTGCACCAAATCCTTTAAAAGTGTATATACATATTTACAGTGCAAAAAAAAAACCCTGGTGGACACAGCAGAAAAAAAAAAAAACAGAAGTATTTACAGAGAGCTTGAACCTTACAGCAGGCAGCCACATCACCTAGAGACTCCAGCACCAACTCTCCCCCTGTTCAACTCAGGGCCCCTATATATATATATATATATATATATATATATATATATATATATATATATATATATATATATATATATATATATATATATATATATATATATATATATATATATATATATATATATATATATATATACCCCCGAGCCCCTCCCCCCGGGCAAACCAAAAGTTACTTGTAGGGGGGTAAATAAGAAAAGGCAAAAATAACCATAAGGAAGAACAAAATCCATAATACAATTAAACCAAAGTTACACAAAACAAATTACCCAACTTATGGTAACTGAAACAACTGAAAACATAATAAACCACAAAATAACTACAGAACCGGAAAATGGGAAAGTCCCGGTCACGTGGTGGCCTCATTGCGCGCCACTTGCCCCATTTATCCCACAGCCGGAAGCGCCTCTGTTTGGCCCACGACACAGAGGCTGCACAGTCATTGAGAGGTGAGTGTTATTGTCCGGGTGTGTTTGGTGAAGGGAGACGTGTAGGCGCCGAGTGTGCACCCTCGACGCGTTACAACAGGGAAGAGGTGAGTCCAGATATGGGGAGGATTATGACAGGCAGTTTACGAGTCCAGGGCCGGGCAACGTGCGGGCGATCCCGGCAAACAGTTTCTCAGCGCGCGCTGTGAGAACAATGGAGCGCGAGTGCGCTCTTGCACCCCGCCCCCTCCGGAGCCGCCGAGAGGAGAAAAGGCGCACAGGGCTTAAGAGTGACGGGCATTTAGAGGCGCTCCGTCACACATGGCATCATTGTTTAGGCAACAATTGCAAGTTAGCCTTTTGCTATGATGTTTAGAGGAATTTATTCTCTGAAAGTTGACAGTATGTGTGTCACAAAAAGGTATTTTCCAAATGAAGTCTTGTTATTTTAGAGACAGAAGCTAGTTTGTTGAAGACAACAAGATTTGTGATGATTTTCTTTTTTAGAGGTTTGTGTCGAGGATTTTACAGCTGGAATCATTAAATAAAGTCCATGCACCATAAAAAAATCCCTCAAAGAATGGAGTTATCATTTATTACTCCGTCAAGGAACACAGCAGAGTTATGTGATGATCGGCGTTGGTTTGTCTGTCTGTCTGTCTGTCAGTCAGTAACATTACTCAAAAACAGACTAACAAATTTGGATGAAATTTCCAGGGAAGCTCAGAAATGACACAAGGACCAAGTGATTAGATTCTGGCAGTGATGCAGCTTATAGTCTGGATCCACAGATTTGTTAAAGATTTCTGTATCATTGCCAGATAGCGGCACAGCATCACTGTAACCATGACAACAAGTGAACACTACATCAGCTGATTGTCATCCTACTACAAATCCACCACTGAGGACTTATCAGGACTTATCTGTCAGAAATGATTCGAGGAACAACTGATTAAATTGGTTGGTGTTTCTGAGTCCCATCAATTCCCGCTGCCCGCTACATATTTAGGTCATGTGATCTGGTACCTGTACATAACGTACACATGTATAACACACACCTGTGCTCAGTGCAAGGTCATTTTCTTTGTGGGTACATCTATATTAAATGGACACATTCAATGTCGCCGTGATTTCGGATCATCAAGAACTAATAAATAATTCCTGCATTTCTGATAATGCCATATGGGGGAACAAGCAGCCTTGGAGGAGGACTGTTCTCTCTGAGAGCTTTTCTAGTCTTCAGGTTGTTTTATCCAGCACCATATTTAGAGGACATTTCTGCTTTCACAGTAATTATGAGTAATTGCTTGTAAAACAGAAGACATTCCCCTCATCTGTAGCTTGTGTTTTGTGCTTATTAACAGCTCCTAAACATTGTAAACAATATTCTTGGTGTTGTTGTTGTGAATAATGTGAACATTGTTGTGTTAGCAGCACTGGAGGCTGGAGAGGCTGGAGACTCAGTCTTGTTATGATCACTGTGGTCAACTCTTTCACAGCTAGTCCTTCCTTGACCTCTTGAGTTGTAGCTGAAAGAGAAGCTGCCAGGGGCTCTGCTAAATGCACAAGAGGCTTCTTCAAGTGCACAGAATGAAGCGTAGGATCAACAACAACAGCAATACAATCAAAAACAAGGTCATGCTGATGTCTCTATGCTCTTTACAGTCGTAAATAAACAAGATTAGCTTTTTAAATTCAACACAGAGTTCTCACATCAGTATCTCTGACTGCAATCATTCTATGATGTCATAAGTGATGTTATTGTAAACCCTGACAGTCGAAACAATCAGACGTCACCTTAACTGTGTTTGGTTCAGGAGAAATGGTGCAAAATATACAATTTAGTTAAGGCCAACATTTCTAGTTCTGGAAAAGTTCCCAGCCTGTTATGGTCTCTGGTGGCCATGCAGTTGGAACTGGACTTATACAGCCTCTTTGTTTCGACATGGTTTTGGAGACTGAACTGTTTCCAGGTCCCACCTGGCAGTCATCAGGAACCTGGAGCTCCAGACCTGCTCTCAGCCTCCCAACCCGTCTGATTGGTCCACCTCCACAACTCTTCCTCCCACAAACCACACCTGTGGATAAATCTGCACCCAGACTCTCAGTCTGGGCGGCTGGGATCTAACGTGACCAGTTGGTCCTGGTGTGTCGTTGTGTTCTGTGTGGTCCTTAGGTTCCGTCGCCACTGAGGCATGGCTACCCAGAATATAGCTTCTGTTAGCAGCTGCTGTTTCAGTGAGGAGCTACCAGACATGAGGAAGACTGTGACTCCTGTTAGCAGCCGACTAGTTTGGTGAGAAGCTACTTCTGTTGTGTACGTGTCCTGTAGCCACTGAGAGGTGGTGATTCACATGTTGTCTTGTTCAGTAATGTGTGTTTTGAGGCACCAGTTTTATTTAGTTAGTTGTGCGTTCTTGACACTCATTTGTATTGTGTTAGTATCTGATGTTGGTGGTGGGTGTTGCTTCTGTGTTCAGGTTTGGATAAGGAGTTTAGTTGTGTTGTTTTTGTTCAGCTTGTTTAAAAACTCTGCTAGCATTTGTTTGGTTTCATTTTGTTCTTTGATTTAGTAACATCCACCAGCTACAAGAGATGTTGCAGAACGGAATTTTATTGTACCCTTGCAATGAGAGTAAAGCTTTTTATCTTATCTGTTTTCCTTGTTTGACCATTTTTGTGTTACTTCTGTCACTGAGCAATAATTTGCTTTACCGAATAATTTCATCTGGTTGTTTTTAGCAGTTCGGTCGTAATACAGCCACAAAAAAGTTCACCAAATTTCATGCATTTTTTTTTGTTAAAAGTGAACACATTACTTCAAATTTTGCACAAATGGAGGAAGTAATGGATGGAGTGAGTGAGCAGGAGAAAATGAGAGGAAAAGCTCTGAAAAAAGTGGTGGCGATGCAGCAACGCAGGGCTCAGTGACAGGTCAAGAGATGGAGACTAAAAGCAAAGCGAGATAATATGTAAAAGGAGCAAGCCGCAGAAGGAAGGCAGAACAAAGGCAAGAGAATGAGGGAAGCAGCAGCAAAAGAAGAAGAGGAAGAAGAGGAAGACACTCCTCTGGGGTGTAATTAAGACTCAGAATCCAGCTCGCCGTTGACCGCTAGAGCTTGAGAGAGATGAGGGCAGTGATGTGCAAGTGAAGATGTAATGAGAAGGAGAAAGAAGACAAGGGAAGGGAGTCCCTGGGTGATAGACTGAGTCAGAACATGTACTGTAATACGTCTTTATGTACACAATGAGCCCTTATTGTTGGGAAATCAACACGTGTGACCGCTGTAGACGCTACACATTAAACTCCGTCTACATCAGGACACCATGAGCGCCTCAGTGACGACTGGAATGTCTGATCTTCTGTTTCAGTCTCATCACTATTTTACATTTCCCATCTATTTTCCATCCCTCATGCTCTCCCAGCTGACCATTTAATATTCATACAGATTTATAAAACATCACTATTTGAAACTGTAAGTGTGTTTAGTTACAAAACTTTAGCATTATCTGGCTGAATATCAACATCGAGACAAGGACGAGGCATGTTGCTACACACCAAAAATTATTCATAGCCCTGCCACATTTTCATTAATGTGGAGTTTATATTTGATGAGTGGGTTTGGTTTGGCTGGAAATGACAGAAACAAGTGACACAAGATGGAACGACAGCGTGCTACAGGTGTTATTGATGAGCTAGTTTATACTTTTTGTTGTTGTTTTTTTTTCTTTTACCTGAAATTACCTCAAAATTGAAATGGTTCTGCTAATTTCTACGATTTTCTCGAGAATTTTAACACACTATGAACTGAGAAGAGGTGGTCCAGTAGTTCTAGCCATGGATAATACCATAGAGCTCAGTGATCCTGCTGTTTGGTGCAATCACTGAGACAGATTTGGACACTGTGGAGTTCCAAGGAGTTCCACACTGTGACGAATCTCTAAGGGCCTGTTAGGCAGCCAGAAGTGGCCCCTGTGAGGATAAGAACGGTATCCAGTGATCACTGACAAAACCGCACTGATGAATGTGAGAATCTGTGGAGCCAACTACTCCAGGCAGACACTCCAACACACTGAAGGCTGAACGACTCCAGTTTTCCAGGCCAGGCACGTACGAGCTCAACAGGCAAAAGAAGAAAGCTGTTTGTCATCAGCTCTGTGGTTGGATGAGATAAAAATATAGCTGTTTGAACACAAGGTTGTGGCTTTTGTTTGGCGAAAGAAAGGAGATGTATTCAACCTGAAGAGTCTCCACGGTCAAGCCAGGCGATGTGAATGTAATGCTCTGGGCTTTTATCAACGTAATCATCAGGAAGGAGGACTACATTAATTTTCTGGAGGAAAACACCAGGTTCCCTGCAGAAAAACTCCATCTTGAGCAGCATTGGTCTGAAACATGGAGCCAGAGTGGTCCAGAAATGTCAACAGAAACACCACCAAGGTTTTGAAGTGATCCAGGGTCCTATCAAGAGTCTGAGGAGGAAACTAAACACCAGGAATGAAGACAAAGAAGGCAGCCTTCTGACCTCAAAGACCAGAAGATTGTGATCTAAAATCTCAGCTGAGACCTGCAGAGAGCCTGTTAGTGTTCATAAGAACTGCTACATTGCTGTGGAGGGAAATGAAGGCTTGGCTGTCGTAATTTTGGGATTCTTAGTGAAAATGCTGCAAGGACACACAAAATAGTTCAAATTCACCATTAATTCGCTATAAATGACTCAATTATTTTAGGGTTAACTGTTCACGTCTTGGCTGCACAGTGGCGTGGTGGTTAGCACTTTCGCCTTGCAGCAAGAAGGTCCCTGGTTCGCGTCCCGGCTTTCCCGGGATCTTTCTGCATGGAGTTTGCATGTTCTCCCTGTGCATGTGTGGGTTTTCTCCGGGTACTCCGGCTTCCTCCCACAGTCCAAAAATATGCTGAGGTTAATTGATCATTCTAAATTGCCCGTAGGTGTGAATGTGAGAGTGCTTGTTTGTCTTTGTATGTGGCCCTGCGACAGACTGGTGACCTGTCTAGGGTGTCCCCTGCCTTCACCTGAGTCAGCTGGGATAGACTCCAGCCCCCCCATGACCCTAGTGAGGATTAAGTGGTGTATAGATAATGGATGGATGGATGTTCACGTCTTGGCTGCACAGTGGCGTGGTGGTTAGCACTGTCGCCTTACAGCTAGAAGATCATTGGTTCGAGACCCGGCCTTCCTGGGATCTTTCTGCACGGAGTCTCCATGTTCTCCCTGCTGGGTTCTCCAGGTTCTCCAGCTTCCTCTGACAGTCCAGAAACATGCTGAGGTCAGTTGGTGATTCTAAATTGTCCGTAGGTGTGAATGTTTGTCTCTATATGCAGCCCTGTGATAGACTGTTACCTGTTCAGGTGAACCTTCATCCTAAGTCAACTGGGATAGACTCCAGCCCCCTGACCCTAATGAGGATTAAGCGGTGTGTAGATAATGGATGGATGGATGGATGG
Source organism: Amphiprion ocellaris (assembly GCF_022539595.1). NCBI lineage: Eukaryota > Metazoa > Chordata > Actinopteri > Pomacentridae > Amphiprion > Amphiprion ocellaris. Next base: position 31,883,786 of record NC_072784.1, read on the forward strand.
ATGGATGTTCACGTCTTGGTTACGTGCTGATCTAGAAGTTCAAACTTTTATGCCGACCGTTTTCTTGTCTTAGCCAGAGTGAAGCTCAGATTGGAGATCATGTGCATGGTGGTATTTATAATGTGATGACATGCCGTTGACAGAACTCCTCGTGGGATTTGTCGGCTCCCCTGGGATGGAGAAGTGAAGCCTACAGAACATCTATGGTTGAACATGCAATCCTGATCCTATCATATTTGACATGTGTTGCACAACCCACTGACAGGACAGAACGTCCCGCTCCGCTAATTGTTTTATCTGATATTTGGCCACAGAGCATCAGACTACTAACATAAAGCTCCATCACTCAACTGTCAAACTTTTATTTGGTGTCATCAGCAAAACGCTGAACTTGACATCATGTCTGACGGCGGAGCATTTTCACCGAGACTCCCGAGAGCCAAACAGACGCTGACGATTCACCTCCAGTATGGCAGGATGAATCGAGGCATGAAGATGATTTGAAAAAGTCACCATAATCGATGCTGACAGCCATGGGATGACTGTGCACTGGGTGCCGTTTCCCTTCCGAAAGGAGGTTTGGTGCTGCGAGCGCAGGCTGCGTCGTCTCGCTGCTGATGCCCGGCTCCCCCGGGTGCTGTGGTGAGTCAGGTTCCCTGTCGCAATGCATTCACTGCAACACAGACATGCTCTGGGAGTCCATGACTGATCCTCCTGCCCTGCAGAGTGCTGGAGAGTGTGTGTGTGTGTGTGTGTGTGTGTGTGTGTGTGTGTGTGTGTGTGTGTGTGTGTGTGTGTGTGTGTGTGTGTGTGTGTGTGTGTGTGTGTGTGTGTGTGTGTGTGTGTGTCTTGGGGTGGGTAAGAGTGTACACATTGCATGTGTCCTGCAAAACTACAAAACATAAACGACTTTAGAGTTCCTTGTTGATGTCAAACACCTTGACCCAGTGGGCAAACGGCAAACGCTCTTCCTCAGAGCCGGATGTGTTCAGTGTGTGTCTGTGAGCTGGAACAGTGTTTGCTTGTAGCTGTAGTCTGCAGAGCTGCGATGTGCTAAGTGCCTATTATCTGTGTCTACGCTGACTGCTACTATGGAGAGCTATTTGTTGCATGTCACTAAAAATACAGCCTGTGTTGTAGTGTGTTGTTTGCTGGTATGTTGTGTCTTTATTGTGTCTGCATCAGCTTTAATGGATTCACTACATCGATGGAAAAATAATGGACTTCTGCTTGCTGAGGATATCGTACTGCAGGTTATAGATGCAGCTTTGGATTTGGTTCAAATGACCTGGTTTGCAATAGAAAATACTTCAATTTTCCAATGTGATGTCCAGCCTATGCTCTATAGCTGAGACAGGGCAGAGACAGTAGAACTAATGAGCATAAATGTGCAAGTTTAATTCCAGCAATTACAGAAGTTTCTCTTTAACCCTCCTGTTATAATAGAGATTAAACTGACCCTTAAGAAAATAGCCAAAAGTATTTTTTTTAGCATGAAACTTCTTCTGCTTGGATTGATGAGTGTAATCAATATATAAAATGAAAATTTGCAAACCTGAACAGAAAGGTGTTAATTTATCAACATCACTCCAAAAAAAGAAAAAAAAAATTCAAAATGCAAAATAATTTTTAAAAAAAATCAATGTCATGTAAAGCTGTTGTATTTTATATGTAGGTCTTTTCAATGTACACTTAAAAAAGTTGCATTTTTTATGAAAAATGAGATAATTACCCTCATTGAAATGTGATCTGTGAGAGTAAAGAACACCGATGCACTAAATATGGATAGAAATGTTCAATAATGGAGTTAATAATGACATAAACAATTTTTATTGGGATTTTTTTGGTTCCTGACATTTTTGAAAAATTAAACATCATTGCTGTTCCTGAGAAACAAACCTAACTGGAGAGTAAAAATGCATTTTGAATAAAAAACAAACAACATCTTGAGCCCTTGTGTGTTAATGTTAAGGAAATATAAGGTTTTCTAATCACTTAGCGAGGAAATATTGTTTATATATTCAGAGAGAACTTCTGATTTTGCACCAAAATATCTGATTTTGCAGCACAATATGTACCTGAACTCACTGCAGCATTATTAAACCAGTGTTTGCAATATTATATTTAATCAAAACCATAACTTTCTACTGACCTTAACCAACTTTTGATAAATAAATCTAAACCCATCCATGGTGATGATTTATAAAAATAAGGCCTCATCCTCATTCAGTGTAGAACAAATGCTACGATCACTCTGATAATGAATAATCTCATGAAACACTTATGTCTTGGTGCACAGTAGATGCTTCCACCTGCAGGAAAAGGAGGCCATTATTTAGCCTCTTTTATTGCCTGGTTTATTGGAACATAATCTATTCTACAGGGCTTCCTATGATGCATGCATGAGCAGCACTGGATGTCATCTAAATTCTGCAGGATTCAGCTTCGACACACTGCATTGTTTGTCTTTGATTTAACCACACGAATGAGCCGGAGTTCAGATGAGTTTTATCCTTTCATTACGGATTGCACTGTCTGATCACTTTCAGATCTCTCAGTTTTAGTGTTCCTTGAGCCAAAATCACTTGCTGAAGCGATTCAATATAAATATTATATATGGATCATTCCAGAACTGGAGGACATTTTACATCAAATTTCTAATAATCCATGTAGAAAATCCTAAAACATGCAGTAGTTGTGTAAATGTTCTTGTCCTGAGACCAAATCTAAAAAAACTAGGAGAAAAGAATGTTTAAAAATATTTAAAATACCAAATAAGTCTAGAGTTCCCCTAAAATGTCATTTTTCTCTTGTCCCCCTGATGACCAAACTGAATCTCTAATAAAACAGATAAAATAAAGTTTAAATCCACTTTTTTTGGTATAATAGTTTATTACATGTTGTCTCTTGTAGTTGTGGGAACATTTTTTAATCAACTTAATATTTTATTTTTTATAAATAATTATTATACATGGAACGTGTCCCACAACATGTTAGCAGAACCTGTTGATGATGTTTTTTTCATTTTGTGTCTTATTTTTGTCATTTACATCATCCATCAGTTTTCCTACAGAATGTGTAGAGCAAAGCTATGTCTTCTCTTCTATTTTTCATCTTTTCATCCCATTGTCAGCCTTGATTGAATGTCTCACTCTACCTCATATTATCAGGATCAGACTAATTCTTTGGACTGTTTTCCATCAGTCAGTTTGTCCTCTTGGTCAGCAGTAACAGCAGCTAAATATCTAGCTTCTACTGCTGAGAAAAAGATCACATTAGCATGGATTAGCAACCCTGTTAATGTGATTAGAGTAGGGTTAGCAAACAACACAGAAAACATGGAATAAAAATGCTGCCATTGATGTGGAAGCTGAGCCAATCAATACCTATTATTGATGAATATGGAGCAGAAAACTGGAAAAGAGAAGGTTGATTTTTCAAATATTTTAAAGCCCAAATGTCCTTCAGTTCTGGAGTGACATAAATAAGGCACAGTATGAGTTATTATTTTCATTTATCTGCATTATTAAAACCCAAAACAGCTTATTTCTATGCTCTCTGTGACCTTTGTCTCCTTAAACTCTGCATGTTTAAGAAGCTCTCTTTAAAAGTCTTGGAAACAGTGAATCGGAGAGGCCTATATCTGTGTGGGAGCTCACGGATGTGTTCCGACACCCACTGGCAGACACGTGCTTCCATTTAATTACAGAGCAGGGGAGCTGAAACCTTTACAATGCCCCTTCAACAGCGTAAATTATCATAATCATGTTTCTCTGAGTAGTCAGAGGTTTTTCTAGTCTCCATTCTGCCCTCGCTTTCATCCTCCTGCTCACTCCCCTTCCCTCTTCTACTATTGGTGTTTTTACAGCAGCGAGGCAATTACAATCTGCACACACACACACACACACACACACACACACACACACACACACACACACACACACACACACACACACACACACACACACACTGGAGGTCTCGGTTGGAGAAATAGAGCACATTCAATATTTATGGGGGCACTCTGAGGGGTTATTCCTCACTGAAATTTTAATGTCTCCTCCCTGGTAGCACCCTGAGAACATATATACGTACCTCTGCCCAGCCTCAGGTCAGAGCTGGGCAGAGGTACGTATAAAGGTGCCGAGCGAATGTGGGACACGTCACCTATCTGCTGTGGAGCCCTGAAAGCTCAAGGCTCCACAGCCAAATAAGCTAAAGCACCAGCGAATGGAGAAAAACACCAATTTGGACAGTATGGGCACAGCGTTGGGGGGGAAATACAGAAAATAAACATCCATAACATGCAGAGAAGTACTGGTAATAGCATATATTACATTGGTAATGCCTCACTGAACAGAAAGAAAAAAACATGGACATTTTAATGACTCATGGAGCTCCTGGAGGCGACCATTGGTCAGTGGTGTCAGAAAATGAGCTCATATGTGACATGAGATGTACACATCTTTAAATAAAGTGATCATGCCTTGTACAGTGTCTTTACACCTTTATTGCCCTTTAAGACCTGCCATGGTGCAAGTCCACCAGGACTTTTTGGACAAGTTTAGGTCTTCTTTGGACAACTTTTGAGTGGTTATGGACCAATCATGAGCAAGTTTGAGTTATTTGCGGACCATTTTTGAGTCACTGTGGACAGTTTTTGGTCATTTTGGAGATGTTCTGAGTTATTTTGGACAAGTTTTGGGTCATCCTGAAGGAATTTTATGAAGTTATGGGCTAATTTTGCTTAATTTTAGACAATTTTTATACATTTTGTTGACAATTTTTGAGTCATTGTGGACAGTTTTGTAAACATTTTGTACAAATTTCAAGTGGTTAGGAACACATTTTGGGTCAGTTTGTACAAGTTTTAGTGATTTTAGACCATTTCTGAGTCATTATGGACAGTTTTTTGCTAGTATTAGATACATTTCCGTTCATTTCAGAGGATTGTTATGTCATTTTGGTTCATTTTGGACAAACTTTAAGCAATTTTACACAAGTTGTGACTCATAGTATTACGCCTGGGGTTCCTCTCGTCAGGTTTTGGGTCATTTTTGTTTTTGGTTATTGTGGACAGTTTTTGGATAATTTTGGATATATTTTGAGACAATTTGGACAGGTTTAGGTCATTTGGGTGTCTTTTGAGTGGCTATGGACCAATCTTGAGCAAATTCATGGCATTTTGGACAAGACTGAGTTATTTTTTGACAACTTTAAATCTGTCTCGAAGCCAATAAACTAGAACTGACTGGTTGTGACTACTAAAGCTCAGGTTTCCAACATTTTACTTCCCCCCTGCTCTCTGTGCTCACATATGCTGAATTTTAATACAGCCAAATTACCAACAGAGATATTCTCATTGATGTATTTTTTCTGTTTTTGCTGTCACTTAACAGAACAAGCATTGAATCGTGACTAAAATGCACTTCAGAGCTGCAGCCCTGCACTGCTCAGATGCAGATTTTACAAGAAACATGGTTCTCTGTGCGTTTTTCAGCTTCTCGGAGTACAAAGGGGACTGGAGCACACTGTTTAATTCATAGCCTTTGACTATGCAAACATACCAGCATTTAAAAACCACTCTGTCTTCATCAGAGTCAACAAATTCACCATAACAGTGCTGTCAATTCTGCTGTATTTACATTCCCTTGTAAAAGAGGAGGGGAAGCCGTGGCAGAACGTCTTGGACTAACACACTCATTTACATCAGTGTCGGCGACTGTGATCTTAACAGTTTTTCACTAATGCAGAGAGAGTCTTCTTCCTGAAAGGTGCATGGCAGCTGCTCCAGTGCTTTTACAGCTCCAGAGAGTGAAACCGCTGCTTTAGAACAGCCAGGGGTTTTAAAGTCATGTTAAAAATGAACCACCTTTGAGTTGTGAGAAGCTGAAAATTGAAAGACACATTCTGAGGACATGTGTACCAAAAAACAGCACGTGACTTTTAGCACAGAAAATATAGACAGAGACGAGATGAGCTGTTACATATTTTCAGCCGAAGGTCATAATTTATGAATTATACATTCATTATCATTGATGTTGAGAATATTCATTTACATGTTCTGGAAATCTAATAGAAGAATGAATATCATAAGCAGTAAAAATATCAACTGAATTTAATGAAATGAAATCTGTGTGAAAGCAGCTCTACCCATGATGCTTTCTGTCTGATTTAAACAGTGTTTTAAGAACAACAACAACAAAAAAATACTAAAGATTATGTTCTTTTTGTGACAGAACACGGCAGGACAAATGTTTATTTGCTGAACACCTTACTGTCCCACTAACAGGACAAAAAGGTCTGCGGCTGTGACAGCCTGTCAGCTGGGGTCCATGGCGTGATGAGCTCCAAGTGGAGCATGACAGGCCTGGTGGTGGGCTGATGGTGAGCAGCCTTCTGGGAAGGTCAGTCCTCCAGAGAGGGAGCGTGAGGTAAAGGTTAGTCGAGATGCAGCAGTCAGGGTTAGAGAGGCCTGAGCAGCTCGTAGGATGTAGAAGGATGAATAAAAATCCAATATATGAAGTTTAACTCACATGAGAAAATGAAACTTTGCAGTTTGGTTGGAACTAAAGACTGAGTGATGAAGAGTTATGGATCATTCCAGAACTGGAGGACATTTGGGCTTCAAAATGTTTGAAAAATAAACCTTCTCTTTTACAGTTTTCTGGTCCATATCCATCAATAATAGGTATTGATTGGCTCAGCTTCCACATCAATGGTAGCATTTTTATTCCATGTTTTCTGTGTTGTTTGCTAACCCTACTCTAATCACAGTAACAGGGTTGCTAATCCATGCTAATGTGATCTTTTTCTCAGCAGTAGAAGCTAGATATTTAGCTGCTGTTACTGCTGACCAAGAGGACAAACTGACTGATGGAAAACAGTCCAAAGAATTAGTCTGATCCTGATAATATGAGGTAGAGTGAGACATTCAATCAAGGCTGACAATGGGATGAAAAGATGAAAAATAGAAGAGAGGACATAGCTTTGATCTACACATTCTTTAGGAAAGCTTTTCTGATGTAAACGACAAAAACAAGACAGAATATGACAAACATGTCATCAACAGGTTCAGTTTGGTCATCATGGGGGTGGGACGAGAATAATGTCATTTTAGGGGGAACTCCAGACTTATTTGGTATTTTTAAAATATTCAAACATTCTTTTCTCCTAGTTTTTTTTATATTTGGTCTCAAGACAAGAACATTTACACAACAGCTGCATGTTTTAGTAATTTCTTCATGGATTATTAGAAATTTGATGCAGTTACACTGATTGGCACACATGACAGTACTTTGAGTTGTAAATTGATTTAGGGAAGGATTTTTCCACATTTAAGCACCAATATTGGTCCAAAAACATCATAGAGACCTTAAAAGATTAATCTCAAAACTCCTGTCTCATTGACTTTGCATTGCTGTTACACATTATAACAACCTGCAATGTCCAAAAAAACCCAACACAGACCATCCATTCATGTTCACAAAACTCACTGGTAATTAATGTAATTTGTAGTTTTTCTTTGTGACTAAAATGAATTGAAGCTGGAGCTCATTTTGTTGCTTCCAGCTGTCTGATCGGAGTTTTCCTCTGAGCAGCGTTAAGCAGCAGCAGGATCTAGGAGAGCGTCTCCAAACATGGAAATGAGTTCCATGAATTCATGCATGAGTAGCAGTGGCACCGCTAACTTCATTAATTTCTCATAATTATAAATTATTCCTGACATGGAGATTGGACGAGTCCAGGTCAGGATCTAACATCGAGTCACACTCAGTACCAGTGAACCAGTTTATCAGCTTCAGTTAAATCATTTGTTGCACTACAGCTGGAGAAGCTTCAAACATGTGAAAGAGTAGATTTAATCCAACCCAAGATGTTTTCCAAAACCTCCCTCTGCAGACTAGTTTTTGTTCTCTCAGTATTTCTATTCATGACAGAATCTGTGCAGCACCACAACATTCTGTTACTTCTGTAACTGGCACTTATGTATATTTTGGTTTAATTTAGTTTTTGTACGTCATGTCCTAAATGTTTGCACAATCTTTGCTGCTGCACATTTCCTCACCATGGGATTAATGAAGGCTTTTCTTATATCTACAATTCTACAGTTTCATTTATCAGATGCTTTTATCCAAAGCGACATACATCTGAGAGCAGATCCACCACCAGCAAGGATCTAGTCAGGAGAAGACAACCTGGATAAGATCCATAAACAGATTCTAGTGAAAACAGAACCATGTTGTCTACAGGAAGTCTGTCAAGTTAAAGGTGTTCAGTGAAGATCTGGTTTTTAGTCTTTTCTTAAAGACTGAACAGAGTTTGGTTACTGGTTCCACCACCGGGAACCACAGAGGAGAAGAGTCCAGCTCTGGACCAGCCCTGGTGTTGTTGGATCAGGAACCTTTGGTTGGAAGGAGGGAGTGTAGACCTGGATGACAGAATTCAGGGAGGAGGGAGATGTTTTCAGTCTAGTTTTGAATGCAAGTGTCAGAGATTGAATTTTATGTGGGCATCAACTGGAAGCCAGTGAAGTGATCTGAACATCAGGGTGACATTAGATGTTTCTGGTTGAAAACCAGACATGCTGCTGCGTTCTGGATCATCTGCAGAGGTTTGACCTGCATGAAGGGAGGCCTCCAGTAATGATCTGCAGTAGTGGGTGGAGATATTAGAGACCTGGACCATGAGTGGAGCTGCATGTTCAGACAGGAAGGGTCTGATCTTTCTGATGTTCTACAAGATGAACAGAAACTACCGAGCAGCAGAGAACAGATCAGCCCTGAAGGTTAGCTGGTCATCGATCATGACATCCAGGTTTCTGTCAGACTTTAAGGGTCTGACTTGGGCTGATTCCAGCTGGATGTTGGTTTCTTGTTGTCTAGAGGGACTGGCTGGGAGGACGAGGAGCTCAGTCTTGGAGAGGTTGAGTTGAAGATGACGTTTTTTCATCCATGCCCAGATATCTGCAAGGCATGATGAGATGAGGCAGAGACCGTGTGGTCATCCAATGGGGACGCAGGAAGAGCCGGGTATCATCACCCATCTAAACAAACAACAGGTGAAATTGAAGCTTACGTCAAAAATTTTCCAATAAATTACCGTTTCCTGGGTGGGAATCTGGTGTTGAACTCATCTAATGTGGGCTCTGTGGAAACATTTCCTACTACATTGTCTTGTGACCATTTAAACATAGTATGTGTTTCTGTCAAACCTAACTGTAAATGCAGTTTAGTTGTATAGGAACAGAATTTTTGTGAGACACCATTGAGTTAAATCCAAGCTGTTTATCGGTTGGCTAATTCATCGTGGTTAATGATGAGTTCACCATATTTATTTCTCATCAATGTCATTTCTAACAGTAGCCAAGTCAGGTTTTTCAGTTTGTGACCAGGGCTACTTCACACTTATTCAGATTTTACATTAGTTTTACGGCTGTCTCTGAACTTGTGGCCCAACTTATGCACAATGTTTTGGGAAAATATCAAGGAGGGAGCAGATGAAGTAGTAATTTATTGTTTTTATATTCATCTGTATTAACATAGAAAGGGCCTGTTAGAACATCACAACTCAGACCCCAAAATGAAAGACAATAAACTGACCGTACAAAACAACATTACCTAGCCATATGCACCATTCGCCCGCTAGCTACAAACACATTAAACTTTCAGTTTTTAGGATCATATAAAATGAATCTTTCTGCACCGCCACCATAAAATGTAGACAAATCCTCACTCTGTTGCATTTGTATTCTCTCTGCACATCAGTGTCCACCACTAGACTCAGAGTTTCTGATGAGATTTGGTTCTCAATTTGTGCACCCTGACTACATGCCATAAACCCTGGACGTCTCACACGCCATGAAACATGAAACACACGGACACAGTGGACATAAGCTTTCATAAGACATGTGCAGACATGCTTCACATAATCCTGCAGATGCTCATGGATCTATGGATTCAAACAGGCATCAGCAGAGACACACACTCCCATAACTGCAGGATGTTCCACAGAAAACAATAACCCGTGAGGGATTAATGGTACCCGATAGGAAACGCTGCACCATATGAGCTGAGAAGATGTGGCAGCAGCGTTCTGTTGTGAGCGAATTGCTTCAGCGTACTGCAGATATAAAAAATGCATGAATGAAAATGACAAAATGAGTAAAAAGAAAATCCAATAAATCAGAAAAGTTAAGAGCAACATTCAAAAGGAAAAACTCCTGAATTATTGGGGACAGATTTTAATGCAAATTCTTACTTCAAATGTTGAGAATTTGAAGTGAGGCGAGGCCAGAGTAAATCACATTCTCCTCTGCTGAATGGTTTTTGTGAGATCCTGTTGAACAACAGTGGGTCTGTTGTAAGCCGTTACTGTGTGCAGCCGGCATTAAATGGAAAGGCCCACTCAGTGCCACAGCGTGGCCAAAAGAGTTGCAAAGTGGGAGATGCAATTTGGAGCTCACCAGGCTGAAAATTCTGCTTATACCAAACTGAAAAACACAATCTACAGCCAAAATGAGCTAACTTTTAAACGCCGTTCCGCTTTAGCAGCTACGGCACTACATTTAGTTGACAACTCATTGACTAACAAAGGAAGCCTTCATTAATTATTAAAGTATTTCAAAGACACAGTGACAGAACGCTCTCTCAGAATTTTCCACTGCTCATGATATTTGGATATTTATGACACCAGGCATGCTTTAGTGTTTGCTTTACTTCTACCTAATTTGAGATGCTGTGGTGCCGGGGGGGTTCTGTCTGTTGTCTTTGTCTGGCAGTGAATCACTTCAGGGTTTGAGTGTTTTCCAGTGAATACTTTATATATGCAGAGTTTGGATAAAGAAACTACTGTGTAGAGAATCATTTCACCCACTGATGAACTCTTTAAGTTTTACCGCTGGCAGGGTGATACTAGTAGCAGCAGTCAGAAAGAACACATTGCAGCCCGTCGGTGCTTTTGCATGTGTCTTCAATCATTCGAACAAGAAAATGCCACTTGTATCGATATTTGACACCAATACAGGAGTTTTTCCAACCAATAACGAGGCTGGAGGACGTGTAAGTCAGAGGACTCTTACCCAGGAGACTGAGGTTTATGTTTGCAATGAAAATTTCAAATTAAATGTACGTAATGCTCATATAACCACACCTGGACTATGGGTAATCTTTTGACAGGAAGTGGGAGAACCCTAGATGTAGTGATAAATTGCCTCTGTAGGAAGAAAGATGAGAAAGATGCAAGAAAGATTAGCAGTGTCCAAACTGTCCAATGAATGATGAGGGTTCTTGTTCTGGAGTTATGGAGGTCAGGTTCTCACAGAACTAAATCCTGTTTAAGGTCACTCTGACCCCCCAAAAGATGGCATATCTTCATTGGAGGTCAGCTTGCCTTGAAAAACAGTGGAGGTTGTTTTCCACATTCCAACAGTCTGCTGCACAATCTATCTGCACTTACAGTAATATGAAAATGAATGAGAACAGCTTAATGGAGTCCGTGAAACACCAACATCTGCCTGCATGGGAACACGTATGACCAACCACACTCAGAAATACCACTAATGAATAAATAAATGTAGATAGTGAATTAAAACACACTGGAAACACAAAAACTTGTGCCACCTGCAAGGACATATGGAGCATGTTTGGTGTTCAAGGATGCCTTTCTGGCTTTCAGCTAAATGATAACAGATAATTTGTTCTTGACTTGATAGAACCTTTTGTGTCTTTTCCCAGGCTTGTTCATTTCGCTCATTCACTCCACTGTATATGTGAGCCTGTCTGCAGACACTGAATAAAACCTTTAGAGAGACAAGTTTTCATCCAGCAAAGAGTGTGCAACCATTTTCACACTCTTCAGTTAAGTTTAGGTACCAAAGCTACTCGGTTAAAGCCAGGAAAAGGTCACGGTTTGGGGTTAAAATACACTCTTTCACAACATTAACCACATATTACAGGGAAAAAGAACAGCAGGGACGACACCAGCAGGGAACATTTGGCTACGGACCGTCTATTTCTGATGTTCATGGATTTTTATAGTGCTATCGGGTTCTGCTAGGCATTGAAAAATTACGCTACAGGGTACAGACTGTGTTCAGATGCGATGCCAAGGGGTCCTGACAAAAGCAGCAGTATGTGACGAATTGGGAAGGAGACCGAAATGCCCAAAGGAGGAAACGCAGAAGTGTTTCAGAGATGAACTAAAATAACACTCATCAGGGCAAGGAAGGGATGAAAGCTGACTCAAACTACTCTGCTGCTGTAGAGGACTGGACTCTCAACAAAAACAAATGTGCTCATCGTTTATTCCTGAAATTAGTTGCCAGTGCCACATCTATAGATTTAAATGTGATGTAGATTAAATACATGCATGATCCAGCAACCTTTGCAGATGAAGCATCAAGTCACAAAGAGGCACCCTTCATTTTACTCTTCACATATCGCTGCTCGCAGCTCCCTGGTGGCAAACAGACTAATGTCAAATCATTACTTTCTGCTCGTGGCTAAAATTACTTTTAATGTGTATTATGGCATGACAGTTTGCCCAAAGGCTGTGACATATGAAGCGCTCAAGTGAAAAGATATCTGCAGAACGCTGGCTGCGATGTGTGTGCAGTCAGGGGTTGTTTGTGCAAGAGATTGACATGCAGCGATGTGAAAAAGTAAGTACAGCTATTAATAGAAACTTTGCTTTGATGACATATTTGGACATGCAAGCAGCAGTTTATGATGCAGGGAGAACAGATACTGTGAAGATGATAGCCTGTACAGCGCATGAACACAACCACACACCAAAAATACTAAATGACACAAGTCCAAGCTTAGTTTTGGTCAAGTTCTCCAAAGAAATAGACTAAAATCCACTGAAAATGAGTGAAACCTGCTCTTTGGTCGAAGAATTGCATTCTTCTGGACTTAACAGCTGCCTTTGATACAGTTGACCACAACATCCTTCTCCACCGACTGCAATGCAGTATTGATCTGTCTGGTACTGTGCTGGACTGGTTCGAATAACTCCTGGCAGGTAAAGCTGAGTATGTGGTCCTGGGGATGCCAAGTCAAGGCCCCACTTTGTCACCTGTGGGGTCCCTCAGGGGTCTGTCCTTGGCCCCACCCTCTTCAACATCTATATGCTCCCCCTGGGCCACATCATCGGCAAGTATGGAATGTCCTTTCATTGCTATGTCGATGATACTCAGCTCTACCTGCACACTGACCCCACTTCCACTTCAGCACCATCAGCCCTGATAGCCTGCCTGGAGGAGACAAAGGCATGGTTAGCAGAAAACTTCCTTCAACTGAATGCTTCTAAGACTGAAGCCATCCTCACCAGCTCAAATCCTCTCCCATCTCTGCTATCTCACTGCCTGATTTCTCCATTCCTCTCTCTTCCTCTGTCAGAAATCTGGGAGTCCTCTTTGACCCACATTTGTCATTTGAACACCGCATGCAAAATCTCTGTAAAATCAAATTTTTTCATTTAAAAAACATTTCAAAACTCCGTCCTACTCTCTCCCCCTCCGATGCTGAGAAGCTGGTTCATGTCTTTGTCTCCTCCAGGCTGGACTACTGCAATGCCCTCCTCATCGGGATCCCAGCAAAAAGCCTCCAAAAGCTTCAACATTTGCAAAACACCACCACCAGGATCCTGACGAGGACGCCCAAACACGCCCACATTACACCTGTTCTCCGTAATCTCCACTGGCTTCCAATCTCAAAATGCATCCAATACAAAGTCTGTCTGCTTGCCTACCAGTGCATTCATGGACATGCCCAGGACTACCTTAGACCTCGTAACCCTTCACTCCATTCCCAGACAACTTTGACCCACCAATACCAACCTCCTGTTCACTCCAAGATCAAACCTGAGAACAATGGGCGACAGAGCGTTTCAGACAGCTGCTCTGAACTGTGGAACACATTACCACCACCACTAAGTGCCCCACAGTCCCTGGCGTCATTTAGGAAAGGGCTAAAGACGTTTTCATTCAAGTTCCAACATGTTGATATTGTTTTTGAAATGTTTTATAAATGTATTTTTGTACTTTCCCTATTGTAGCACTGTATGTAAAGTGCATTAAAAATTAAAGGCATTATTATTGTTAATATTATTATTATAAGAAGTCACAGGCTACTGCTACTTATTTCTCCATCTTTTGGCAGAAATAACTTCCAGTAGGAGTTTTTAATAATTGGCCACCAGTCTTGAAATGTTTGACTTCAGTTGCGAGACGTTTCAGGGTTTTTCTTGCATGTGCTGAATGTTTCAAATCCCTTCAGAACATTTTAGGTCTGTGGTTTCCTTGGGGCTAGGATCATAGTCCTGTTGAAAGCTCCCGTCTGGTTTAACTTTAACTTTCAGACAGATGCCCTCATATTATCTTCCTAGATATGATGCAGAATTTATAGTTGAAATGGTGACTGCAAGCGGAGGCAGCAGAGCAACTCCAAAACCAAAACCTTCCAAAGGTCTTCACCTGAAACTGTCTTCTACCATTACTGAGGTCAAACAGTTCTGTCTTTGATTCATCTCTCCAGAGCTTCCAGAAGGCCTGCTCTTTGCTGATATGTTCATTGGCAAACTGTTCCACTGTTCTTTTTGGACATCAGAGGCTTTCTCCTGGCTCATCTCCCATGAAGGTCAAACTTCTCTTTTGTTGCTCGTAGATGCAACACTTTGACACCAGCAGCTGAGAGATCCTGTGATGAAACTTGGGGGTTCTTTTAAGGCTTCTTTCTGCATCAAACAGTCTGTTCTTTGCCTGAATTTGCCAGAGCAGCGAGTTTGTGACAAACTGGCAGTCGTTTGAAATCTACGCAGCTTCTAAACGTTTCCCCTTACGCTCTTTATGCCAGACACCAACCAGTCACAGACACCAACGACCTCATTGTCTGAGGTCCTTCAAGAGCTCCTTAGATCTCAACACTTCAAAAGCAAAGAAAATAGCAGAACCTAAAACTCAGAGGTTTAAATCAAGGTCCCTGCTTCGGTTCTAATCAATAGCAGCTAATCTGGAAATTGTGATTCTAACTTAAGGTTCCATAAAAGTACTATTTGTGTCTGAATGATCTGTTTGACGACAGGATGTCAGTTTCATATGTCGTCTGTTTTAGTATCAACAGGCGTCTTTTCAAAGAGTCAAATATTTGCACACTCAAGCTGATAAAGCCACCATTTCCATGAATGATAGTTTTTCCACATGCTTGAAACAGATGCGTGTTAAGCTGCAGTATCGATCTTGTGCTTTTTTAAACCGGAGAACCAGTTGTTTGTTTAAAGGTCTCTCAGGTACAGTTATGTGCTTTCCTTGCTAATGGCCTCTTGTGTGCATTGCTGTGACAGGAGCAGCTGCGACTGGCTAAACATACGCAAGGATTCGACTAAAGCTCCTTGGCGTGTGGATGCCTGTCGGTGATTACTTAAGGCCTGCTGCTTATAAACCCAGCTTTCTGTGGAGGCTGAGCTGAGGTCCGACATCGCTGTGCTTGCTGTGAGTCTCACATACAAGCAGGAGTTGTTTTTATCTGCTCTTATTCTGTGGCTTCAGTAAACTGTAAACATTGGCAGAGCGGTTTGGCCTCAGGATCTGATGGAAACAATAATGTCTCCATACACAAACACACCTATCACATGCTGCATCATACGACTCCCTCTCCTCTGTTCATCTCTTTGTGATCCTCTCTCACATACAGATGCTCTTATCCACCGTGGAGGGTGCCGCCGAATGAGATTTGAGAGAAGCAGGGAGCCGAGGAATTCAGCAGGGAGGACGCTTTTATCCTCCTAAAATATAACTTTAATATAAAGCATCTTATTGAATACTTTCCACCAGAGCCGCCTGCACAAAATTCATATGCACTCAGATGTGCTGGAGCTCACAGATGATGATGCCTGTACATAAACGCACCATGCAAGTCAAGCAGGTGAAAGTCACAGAATCCATGCATGGCAGCTGGTATGGTGGCTGCATTCTGGTCAAATCTGACTAATTTACAAATAATTTGTCTGATTTCATCCGATTGAGACATGAGACTCCATGATATCATCCACTAGATCAGAGTTCATCCTTTTTTTGCACCACACACCGGATTCAAGCAGGACAGTTTTCTATGGACTGGTCACAAAACAAACAAGAAAAGCAGTGAGAGAGCGCAGAACTGTTATGATCCTGCTCTAGCTCCTGCCCTTCTTTCTCCTTCTTCCTCTTTTTTCTTTTTCCCTTCTTCCTGTCTGTCATCTGTCTCTTTTATATTTTTCTCACTCATCCTGTCATCTCTCTCCCTGTTGTCTCTCTGTCCTTGTCTTGTCCCTCTGGCTCCCTCTGTTTGTGTCTGTTGGTCTCTACATCTGTCTGTCTGTCTTCCTTGTCTCACTCACCTGCCTGCACCTTGCTGATTGCAGTAATGCACATCAGCTGCAGTAATTAGTTCACTCTTTTCACCTGTTCTCTACTTCACCTCCTGCTATTTAAGCTCTGTGCTGTCATTCACTCCCCGCTGGATCATTGACCCACATGCCTTCATAGACTCAGGTTCCAGATGGACTCTGTTTTCCCCCCTCCTGGCTTTTCCCACATGGACTCAGTTCTCCTACTGGATTCTCACCAGCCCTGCTTCAGTCTCCAGTCAGTTTTTCCTGACTCGTCTCAGTCTGCCCCTGGATTCCCTAAGCCTGTCCGTCTCTACTGGTCCACGGCCCAGTAGTTGGGGACCACTGCACTAGATCACACAGAAAATACATTTTGAAAATTCAGTTTTTGGGTTGTTTTATGTTAATTGTGCCCATATGTGCTGTTCAGTTTCCCACTCAGGACCACTTCAGCATATAGAGGGGCCGAGAATCGAACTGCCAACCTTACTGTTAGTGGAGAACTCGCACTACCATCTGAGTCCCAGCTGCTCTAATTAATGAAATGAATCAGTATTGATCGTTTAAGAACATGTCATCAATGAGATGCACAGACTTCCATTCTTAGACCCCTATATAAAGCAACTGGGATGTCTTTTTGGTCATTTAGAGTGCCATAGCTGCTTCCATGGGGAATTTTTCCACATTTCATTCTGTGGCAGCGCTGTGACCTTCGTGGGAGGCTTTTGATCAGATCTTTGGTTGTGATGCTGGTGAGGAGGAGAGAGGGCAGCGAGAGGACGGAGCTGACAGTAGAGACGTGTTAGTGGATAATCTGTCGGATGGAGACCGTGACACAGCTCATGAGAAACAATCAGCGATGAGGACCTTCTAGTCAAAGACAGCGGAGAGAGGAGGCAGACTGTCAACGCAGAACGTTGTAAGCGTGACCCCGGGGTTGACGAGGTATCAGAGAGGTGACACTGAATCCTGCTCTGACAGACCGTTGTCACCGCAGGCCTGAGAATGACAGACTGGGTGGGAGCTAGACGGACAGGCATCCACATAAACATCTGCTGATTCTGTCTGGTGTTTACAGATCAAGAAATGAATCAGCCTCTAGTTTCTGTCGTGCTCAGTTTGGTCTACCGAGTTTCGTGTCACGATGTTGCAGACTTAGAAAACTGACATGAGCGCTGTCAATGCAACAATCATCTGAAGTGAGAGGTTTCAGTGGATCAGTGGTTATCACCGTCGCCTCAGCGATATAAGATCCCTGGTTTGTGTCCCGACCTTCCTGGGATCTTTCTGCATGGAGTCTCCATGTTCTCCTGCTGGGTTCTCCAGGTTCTCCAGCTTTCTCCCACAGTCCAGAAACATGCTGAGGTTAAGTGGCGATTCTAAACTGTCCGTGAGTGTGATTGTCTCTATGTGTAGCCCTGTGATAGTTACCTGTCCAGGTGAACCTTCACTATCAGTCAGCTGGGATAGACTCCAGCGACCCTGATGAGGGTTAAGTGGTGTATAAGTGACGAATTGATGGAAATCCGTGGGAATTGTTTGGTTAGGATTTGGCAGCTGACTAAACCTGGCTCTGGTAAGAAGAAGATAAAGGTTACTGTTCTAATATGTGAAGCCTAAATAGTTTTTTAATGAATCTCTATAAACAGGGAGCACTCTCTTTCCATGCAGCGGCCCTGAACAGTGCTGATCTGTGTGGTGTGTCCAACGTGGGTATAATTAGCAGGAAGAACCACAGCTGGTCCTTAGTGGATTTGCTCAGCTGGACAGTTAGTGTCTGTCTGATTCCTGCTATCATTTTAGTTAGAATCACAATTAAAGCTGTAAAAAAAAAATAAAAAATTTAGCAGACTTGTATTACTGAACTGACTGCTGAAAGAGAGGTTTAGGAAAAAGCCGAAAAGTTCTACGAAAGCCAGATGAATCTAGCAGCGCTGCTACAGACGGCTAAGAGGTCAGGATGTGAAAAGGCGACAACTCTAGTGGAAATCAGACACAGAAACACCGGAGAGCACACAGATGCACAGAACATTAACTTCCCCACGCTTCCATAGCGCCTCATCTCTGATCCCCTCCTGCACACACTCACTCAGCTGAAGCTAATGTGGCAGAACACACACACACATGCTCGCTCACACACGCACACACACACACACACACACACACACACACACACACACACACACACACACACACACACACTTGCATAATCAATGCGAGCATGAACAAATATGTCTAAAACACATTCAACATTCAGCACATGCCATTTATATTTAAGTAAAATGAATAAAACATCTGACAGACTCCTGAATGCTCACTCCACATTAAAGATGCAGAGGATCCTTCCAACAGGTTCTTAATGAGCCTGATTGGTCGGAGGAGCCGTGTGAGTGAGTGTTCATTTGTTGTTGGCATATTCAACCTCCATCGCACAGTTAAGAACCTCGATGCACCGCTGTCAGCAGCTGCAGAGACCCGGCTGTGATGATCAGAGGTTATCAGAATAAAAATACACAACAATTACATCCAACATAGGACACAGCTGTTACAGTTTTTGTTATTGCATGAAAAAAGACAAAATAAAAGATGGAAAACAATGCTAATATGAGAATGCAAAACCAGATAATTAAAGTCAAAGTCAAAGTCAAAGTCTGCTTCATTGTCAATTCTTCAATATGTACATGACATACCAAGAATCGAAATTACGTTACTCTCTCTTCGTGCAACAGTAGACATTAAATAAACAGTTAGAAAATAAGATCTTAAAGGGCAAAAAAGAACAAAGGAAGCAAAACTAGAGGCAAGCAGCAACTAAGAACTAAGAAAGCAGAACTGAGTGAAATGTAAACATGACCATGAGATAAAGTGATGGATTTAGTGCAGAATACTCAGAACAGTGCAAATAAGTAACAGTCCAAGAAGTGCAAATATGCTTGATGGTTGAATGTGCTGTTACAGTGCAGGTCAGAGGTTATTGACCAGAGTTTGTGTATGTGGGGGAAGGGGGTGGTAGAGAGGGCAGAGAGGGGAGAGAGTTCAGCTTCCTGACAGCCTGGTGGATGAAGCTGTTGCTCAGTCGGCTGGTCCTGGTCCTCAGACTCTTCAGTCTCCTCCCTGATGGCAGCAGGCTGAACAGGTTGTGGGATGGGTGTGTGGGGTCTCCTGCAATGCTTAGTGCTTTGGAGTGAGGCGGGTGCTGTAGATGTCCTGGAGGGAGGGGAGAGAGACACCCACAATCCTTTCTACAGTTAATTCAGGAAAATTTACTCACTATTGATGATCCTTGTGGCTGAATCAGCTACATCCCATCACCAATTAATCAGTCAGACATACAAATACAATACAAACAACAATCCAGACCTTAACTTCATGTTAAGAATTCCAAAACAGAGCTTGAGGAACTGAGGAAATGCTGTCCTAAAAAAACACCAGGAGGAGATAAATGATGTCAAATAGAATAAATTAGAATAAACAAAAAATAAATAGATAAATAAAAATAAGTAAATATTAAAATATAGATTGATAAAGGGGTGAAATGCAAGATAGAAGTCAAAATTCACTGAAACAGGATAAGAAAATTATCACAAATGGAAAAATAAACCACCCTAGTCATACGCAGGTCACACAAGCTTAACAAGGTTAACCAAAATGAGACAGAGACACAGTTCAAATCAGAATAAAGTGCATTTATTGAGTAATTAATTGGATGCTGGAAGTTCCTGGGGGGAGAGTAGCTGACAAAAAATCCAAAGAAAAAAATCTAATCTATGAAAAAGTGCAAAAAGATTTATTACCGTAATTTAATTCTGTTTGTTTAACACAACATTTTTTTTTAAGGAAATCTTTTCAGCACAATTAAATTAACAAAAGGAGGTAAAAATGGACTGAAGCCAGCAGGGGGAAGGTAGCCAGTTACTGAACCATGTTCCAGGAGTCCCACAGACCAACCAGTCATGAGTTCAGCAGCAGTTTACGACTATAAACTAAAAGGTGCAGCAGTTACCAGCTCTAACCTCTACAGACTGCAAAGGAAAAACCTCCACCAAGCAGCTCCACTAATAATTACAGCTCTGCTCCAACACAAATGGAGGAAGAATTGTTGACAAAACAGAAATACAAAACAATTGTCCATTTACAGTTTTTCTCAATTGATCAGACACTAAATTCCATTCACTGCACACAGCCACCAACTGACTGCACACATTTCTCAAAAACAGGACTCTGCTGTCCACATTTCAATATTGCGACTTTGGTACTTAAAGGGTTAATTTTGAAAACAAAGTTCAGATTTTGACAATAAGGTGTGCTTTTGACACAAGTGTGCAGTGCTTTGTGAATTGCATTCAAATAAAAAAAATAGTGTGCAGTGTGTTGGGAAATGTGTGCTATTTCTCAGGAACAGTGTCTTATCAATTGAGAAAAACAGTAATATAGATGTACCCACAAACAAAATGACCTGCGCTGAGCACAGGTATGTGTTCTGCATGTGTACGTTATGTATGGATACCAAATCACATGATCTAAATATGTAGCGGGCGGCGAGAATTGATGGGACTCAGAAACACCCCCACAATTTAATTAGCTGTTCCTTGGATCATTTCCAACAGATAAGTCCTGATAAGTCTAGCTCTGTAGATCTAGCTCCACAGTATCAGTTACCATGGAGATCTAGCTCCACAGCATCAGTTACCATGGAGATCTAACTCCACAGCATCAGTTACCATGGAGATCTAGCTCCACAGCATCAGTTACCATGGAGATCTAACTCCACAGCATCAGTTACCATGGAGATCTAACTCCACAGCATCAGTTACCATGGAGATCTAACTCCACAGCATCAGTTACCATGGAGATCTAGAGAGCCACCTTCATGACAACTGCTAGCCCGTTAATCTGGCTTCTTGTTCCATTCTCGGCTCATTCAGGTCTTCTCTGATCCTCTTCTGGTGTCAACATCTCTGCGCTAAGCCAAACATCGGTTAATTTAGGACCAAAACTAAAACTAGACCCTTCAGCGATGAGGAGTTTTAGTTCGTCTTCTATTTCCTGGCAGGCTGATGTGAGGTAAAAACACCTGACATTGATCAGAGGTATTCCAACCAACCTACCGGGATGAATCCCAGCCGGCTGCTGCATCGGCAGACCATCAAAAAATCCATGAAGTTTTAATGGAGTCTCTCCAGCTCCCTGTCAGTGTTCAGCCTGACGGCATCCTGCATGTGTGCGTGTTAATATGTAATCAATCCTGGCTGATAAACTGACTGATGGCATGGATTCCACATTAGCTGAGAAGAAGAGGCCATGAAAGCAGCGATGGACTGGAGGGAGATAAGGAGGGATTAAAGGATGGGAAGGTTTAAAAAAAGAAGTGAAACATGGAGGAAAAGAGGGATGAAGAGACTTTCAAATGAGCGTTAATAGTTTTATAATCGCACCGGGTGATTCCTGACATGCTTTTAATGCGGGAGCTGGGATGACTGTAATATTCAGAGTAATTACATGGTGCCATGGAGGCTTTAAGGCCTCAGCGGCGTTCGCTGACGGAGCTGCTCTGGTTTGAACGTCGTTGCCAGATACTGTTCATCACCTCCAGTAGAGCAGCAGCAGGAAGACACTGTTTATGTGTCATTTCAAGCATTAATGAAGACACTTTATTAAATATATTATCCAGTTAAAAGGCAGAGACCAGCCGTAAAATCGCACTCGTTGGCCCTGAAGGTACCTGACATCTGATAGGTCATTTACTGAAACTCTAAAGTCCAAGTTTCAGTGAATGTAACTAGAAGATTTTATATATTTGGGAGATTTTTCACTGCAGGATATCTGCAGGAGTAACACTGTACTATAAGTTGCTGCAGTTAGTTAAATTATCATCATATTGTTGGAAGTTTATACCAAAATCACACATAAACTGGATGTTAAACCTGTAAGTGAAGTTTTTCCACGTCACGGCATCTTCTTTTAGGTCATTTTAAATACCCATAGAACCAAAATGTTAATTTCACCAGTATTTGTTTATGCACATTGGAACATTTTTATCATTAACTGTAAAATAGGAAACAAAAACATGTCAGTATGTGATTTCTGGACTCTCATATCGACCTAAACAGCATAATAGAATTCCTGAAATTCAGTTGCATCTGTCAAGATTTTCTCTGGCCCCGTCATGCAACACTCTCCTGTCCATCAAAAACATCCAACAAGTGTAAACTCATTCAATTGCTGTTTTCATTAAATACATTTATCATAGTCTAACAAATTTAAAAAAAAAAAAATAAATCTTTTCCTCAACTCTGCAGGGAGGGAGATGTGTATGGTCAAATTCATCTTAGTTCAGGTTCTGCATTCAGTCCAGTTTGATCTCCAGTGATCCGGACCAGTAAAACCACACCATAATAACCTGTAAATACCCACAACTCTACATATTTCTTTTGTTATAGTGCAAAAATGTTCACATTTAAGGAATTATCTTTTTACAAAACATTATGAACAACCTGGAATTTCTGAAGAAAACTAAGAAAAAATAGCGAAGAAAGTTACAAAGTGACAAAAGAATGGAGAAACGATACTAAAAATGATAAAACAAGAAACAAAACAACAAAAAATAGACAAATGAAACAAAACAAAAAAGACAAAAAATTAGACAAAAAGTTACAAAGTGACAAAAATGAGGCAAAAAATGACAAAAGCGAGAAACAAAATAACAAACCATGAGACAAATGTCTTAAGTCAGACGAAAAAGGCAAATAACAACAAAAATGAGACAAAATATTACAAAAACGAGACACAGAAGGACAAAAGATGAGACAAACAACACAAAACAAACCAAAAAAGAGACAAAAAATTTGACAAAAAAGTAACAAAGCGACAAAAAAAAATGGACAAACGACAAAAACGAGACAAAACATTACATGGACGACACCAACGAGACAAAAAATGACAAAAGTGAGAAAACAACTAAAACACGACAAAAAACACAAGCAGGACAAGTAAAACACAAAACGACAAAAACGAGAAACAAAAACATGAGACAAACAACAAAAATCAGACAAAAAAAGAAAAAACAAGAAAATATTAAAAGTGAGACATAAAACGACAAAAACAAGAAACAAAACGACAAAAACATGAGACAAATGACAGAAGCCAGACAAAAAAAGAAAAAAAAAAGACAAAATATTAGAAAAAAGCGACACAAAACAACAAAAGAACAATGAACAATCTAGTATTTTTATGATCAAAACAACTTGTCATGGTCTAGAAATTATTTAAAATTTATAGTTTTACTAATTTATAATCTGCAGTTAATGTCTTCTCTGGATTTTTTACACTTTGAGGGCCGGATTGGACCCTCTGGAGGACCACTTTTGGCCAGCGGGCCACATGTTGGACACCCCTGGTACATGGAAAAATAGAGGAGTTGTAATTTAAACTGGACTTGTTGTTGTTCAAACGTTGGTCAATAAGCATCAGAATCTGGTTTACAGAGTTAGAACTCATCATTTCTTTCTGAATATTTGACACCACCATCGTGCTTCTGATGAATTTTCTCCTCCAAGCTGAAAGCGGAGCCTCACACTTTTCTTTTAATCTGTCGTTCCTCTTTGTGGTCATCCTCATGTGTACAATCCAATTACACACCGTGGACGTCTCCCTGGAGAGAGTTCTCCTGTTTTAAAGCAGCCGCCTCCTCACTCCTCTGCTCCGTCACCGACAGCTGTCTGGCTTCTCCAGAACATCTCAGTCCTGATGTGGTCAGAAAAGACATGTGAGGAGCTGAATGGAGACAGAATCACGTCCACATGGGGCTGGTTGAAAGTTTAAGATCTCCTCACAAGTTTCAAACATTCTCAGCCAGTTATTTCCAGTTTTGTATCTTTTAGTTTCAATTTTCTTTCCCTAAAATATGTAAATCCTTCTTAATTGACAACCAATTTAGAATCACCAGTTAATACAAACTTGACGCAGGAAGCCGACCAGCCGGTTCAAACCGCTTCACTACCGCAGCAACCAAAGAGTTTCCATGCTGAGTGCATTTTCAGGTTTTAATTGCACTCAAAATGTATTTTCCTCACACAAACAATTCGAGTTGGAAGCCGTGCACTTAAAACATCAGCAGTTTGCAAAAATAACAGTAGAAAAAGCTGAACAGTGGGCTTTCTACCCTCCCAGAGAAGTCTGTGTCGTAAATGAAACGTCAGATCGAAGTTTGGCTTTGGGACAGGAGGAAATAGCTGCTACCTCGCTACGTTTGATGGGTCTCATCTCACTTCCATCCAAGGAAGAAACCATTTAAGACTCCAAACACAGAACGGTTCCCAGGGAGAATGAAAGCAGTGAATTATTAATGGCCCTTATTTTTGTGAAGGATGGTTTTTTTGTTTTTTTACTCCTGGCTTTTTTTTTTTTGTGTATTTTCCCAGCATACACCTCACGTCTTGTTTACACATGCAAAGCATCAAAGTTTAAAGGCAGCTGGATGGTTTTAGTGGAGGTTTTAGGGCTGGGAAAACAGGTTTTGGCTCTTAGCGTGGCCGAAGTTTGAGCTGTTCCTGCCCCACTGTGAAAATCATGCCCGACTCTCACAAAGATTCCTAAATCCGACCCAAATAACCACTCAGGTAGCTCCACTGCTGAACTCCAGCTGTGAAATCTGGCATTACACACGTCTGCAAATCTGTAATAGGAGCACAGGTGGACATTTCTGATAGAAATGTTCAAGAAATGTTTAATTAAACAAAGAAATCAACAAATTCATCGATCATGTTAAAGGTCATTTCAGAACTGGAGGACTTTCTATGTCCCATCCATCAAATTTCAAATAATCCACACACAAAATACTAAAACATGCAATTGTTGTATAAATATTGTTGTCCTGAGACCAAATCTAAAAAAATAGGAAAAAAGAATGCTTGAAAATATTTAAAAATACCAAATAAGTCTGGAGTTCCCCCTAAAATGTCATTTTTCTCTTGTCCCACCCCCTGATGACCAAAGTGAATCTCTAATAAAACAGTTAGAATCCAATTTAAATCTGCTTTTTTAGTTTTATTTTTTCATTAATGTCTCTTGTTATTGTGGGAACATTTTTTTAATCAACATAATATTTTAAATAATAATTATTATACATGGAACGTGTTCCACAACATGTTAGCAGAACCTGTTGACATTTTTGTTGTTTTTTGTCTCGTTTCTGTCGTTTTGTGTCGTTTTGTCATTTTGTCTCGTTTTCATAATATTCTGTCTCATTTCTGTCATTTATGTCTTGTTTTTATCGTTTAGTTCATCAAAGTTCTCCTAAAGAATGTGTAGAGCAAAGCTATGTCCTCTCTTCTATTTTTCATCTTTCCATCCCATTGTCAGCCTTGATGAATGTCTCACTCTACCTCATATTATCAGGATCAGACTAATTCTTTGGACTGTTTTCCATCAGTCAGTTTGTCCTCTTGGTCAGCAGTAACAGCAGCTAAATATCTAGCTTCTACTGCTGAGAAAAAGATCACATTAGCATGGATTAGCAACCCTGTTACTGTGATTAGAGTAGGGTTAGCAAACAACACAGAAAACATGGAATAAAAATGCTACCATTGATGTGGAAGCTGAGCCAATCAATACCTATTATTGATGAATATGGAGCAGAAAACTGTAAAAGAGAAGGTTGATTTTTCAGACATTTTGAAGCCCAAATGTCCTCCAGTTCATTAACACACATAGGGGTTGTTTTTTTGTTTCTTTCTCAATTTTCTTCCTTCTCATTGTTCCTGATGCTCTGACTCTTGGGATTTTTCTGCATGGAGGTGGCAGTGAAAGTGTCCGAGGCTGGAGGGAGATTACCGTAAGTCTCACATTCTCTGGTCAGTAAAAACCTTGAAGTTCCCACAAAATGTCGGAGGTCACCTCTGTTCTCATTTCTCTGATCATGTGCTCCCTCACATCCATTATACTCTCTGTCTCCTTTATGTATACAGACAAAACACACAATGTGGCGACACAATGAGAGCTATGAGTGTGAAAGGGCACCAGCAGATAGCAGGCCGGATTAAATGTTAACAAAATGCAGAATGGATAGTCAAGGGTTAATCCGCCCGCTTAATCCTGAGGCGATAAAGAGCTTAACATGGATGGGATGGAGAGTTATGGATATTTAGAAATATGGGATGTTTCTATAGCTGCCAAGTTGGGCTTACACAGTTCTCAGCAGGGAGGAGGAGGAGGGAGGGAGGGAGGGAAGGAGGGAAGGAGGGAAGGAGAGGAGGTGAGCCAGTGGAAGAAAGAGATAATGTGAGAGAGCCATGCTGGCACACACAGGAAGGGAAATTGTTTTCTTTGATAATAAATGGCCAGAAGAGAAACGATGCAAGGAATGGATGGGAGGGAAACAAGACAGGAGTGGGATGATGATAAATGATGTCACGCAGTCAAAACAGAAAGAGGCCAACATCCAGACCGGATGCTTCCAGCTGCAGGATTTTAGGGAGGCTGAAGACATTTTAGCACTTTGGGAGATTTATTTTATTGGGCTAATCACATCAAATGAGTGTAAATACGATGAGCAGTTCTACCGAACATGCTGCCGGTCCTTCAGTGCTGCAGAAACAGCTCTGACCTGTCAACACATCCACTCCAACGTGTTCGTTCGCCCATGTTTGGCTCGTCTTCGTGTGACGATCATCTGCTTTCCAAGACGCCACCAGACTGCAGCCGGCCTCAGGTCACTGCAGAGACTAGAAAAGGAAATGCTTTGGAAGTTCTAATGAAAGAAAATCAAGCAACAGGGAAAACATTTCACAGGAGGAGGGCTGCTGCTGTCGATTATTTTAGTCATCGAGAATTCTATCGATTATTCTGGCGATTAATCGAAAAATTGGATTCTGCGCTTGGCATGCGGCATCAAAGTACAGTGGTATAGTACATATATAGTATAGTACATGTATAGTACAGTACATATATAGTATAATATGGGGGTATAGTACATATATAGTACAGTACAAGGGTATTGTACTAAAACTAAAGTCATGGAAACCCCACATGAATGTAGTTGTTGATGCAAAACGATGCTTAAATAACTAAAAAAATGACACAAAACGAGTCAAATGATAGTTAAACATTCCTGTTTGTGTGACAAGTTTGAAGCAGAAAGTCTGAGTTAACAGAGAAAGATGAAAACCATCTTCAAACCTGTTAACTCTGACTGAGGTTTCAGTTTTTGTCGAGTCGCACACAGAAAGTCTCACTATGTCAAACTGTCTTTGAAGGGTCAAATTTAAAATGCCCTTATTATGCATTGATTGTAGGTCTGTATAGGATGAAGTCTGGACCAGTCAGTGACCTGGGGTCTAGGATGTTGTGGATTAAATGAAGCCTCTATTCAGAGAATTTTGCCTTTGAGGAATTTTAGTAATAACTGCAGTAACTGAAAGGAATGGTTTCATTCCTACACAGGTGAGAAATTATTTTACTATATTGTAGCTCAGAATGTGTTGATCAGCGAGGCTTCCTTTTCTTGACTGTTTTGGTTGTGAAACTCTGAGTTTCCATCCATTAATTCTGACTGAAAACTGTATTTGAGCCCCAGAGAGTCAGAGGGCTTATCTCATTGGTCGGTTTCCTCTGAGTCAGAGTGCCCATTTATTTCTCTCATTACCAGTGGATTAAATGTGATTGAGAGTTGTGCCTCTAATCACAGTTAATACAGTGTATTAGAGGAACTTATAGAGGAAGACACGCTTTATTCTCTTCGTCACTCCCAGTGCTATCAAAACATCACGTCCCCCTCCAGTATCCACTGATCTATCTGAGCCTGTTGTCCATCTTCACCTCATCCAGCCTCAAACATCTGCTAGCTTTGTTCCACCACCGTCCCCATCTCCATGTTACTGTGTTCTTCTCTCCTTATCCTTTGAAGGGCCATGACTATGCTCTGAGTCGTGAGTAACGGTTTAATCCTCGTCTAACAGGTCATGAAGATTTAACCTCCACTTCTGCCTTCCCACCCTGCTGTGTCGAGGAGTTTGACAAAGCTGATTCAGCAGGAAATGATCCACCAAATCCCCACCAGTGTTTTTAGTAAACACAGCGTCAGAACAGCGCAATTAGATCCTGACGGACGAACACAGACATTCTTCTTAAATGAATGTTTTTACTCTGGTTCTAGGAAGCAGACATCAGACAATGAAATTTTCAGGGAAGGTCAAAAATGACACAAGGACCAAGTGATTAGATTCTGGCAGTGATGCTGCTTATAGTCTGGATCCACAGATTTGTTAAAGATTTCTGTATCGTTGCCAAATAGCGGCACGGCATCACTGTAACCATGACAACAAGTGAACACTACATCAGCTGCCTGCTGATGATCACATGATTGTGATTCTACTACAAATCCACCACTGAGGATTTATCAGGACTCATCCATCAGAAATGATACAAGGAACAACTGATTAAACTGTGGGGGTTTTTCTGAATCCCATCAATTCCCGTCGCCCGCTACATATTTAGGTCACGTGATTCGGTATCCGTACATAACGTACACATGCATAACACACGCCTGTGGTCAGCACAAGGTCATTTAGTTTGTGGGTTCATCTATATTAAATGGACACATTCTATGTTGCTGTGATTTCTGATCATCAATAACTAATAAATAAATGCTGCATTTCTGACATATGGGGGAATGAGCAGCCTTGGAGGAGGACTGCGCTCGATGAGGGCTTTTCTAGTTTATCTTTATTCTAATTTTAAGCTCATCTTGATTTGGCTAAATGTACTGTTGTGTAGAGACTTAATATTACTATATAGTTTGCTTGGATAAATTGTAAATTGAATTCTTTAGTCTTCACATAATCAGTTGAAAATGTTTTTTTCCCCACTGATATTCCATCTTTTTCTGTCTTTGTACATCAGATTTTCCAACCACGTTGCATCACACAGGGAATAAATACCAACTATTCCTCTGTTCTTAAAAGGTGTCCAACCAGCACCACCCCAGACTCCCGACGCTCTCTGCCTTCAGGTGCACAAAACTCTCATCATTAAATTTGTATGTTCACCAAAGCATTCGCTCACATCAGAATCAAACATCTGACTCTCGGCGGAGCTGTGACTGAGGTGGATGTTCCCATTGTTTTCATGAGTCATCAAGCTTCGATTTTTCCACTCTCTGAGTGCCCATCTGTGCCGGCGGGTCCTCAAATCACTGAGAGCTTTTAATGGAGAGGACGAGAGGCCAGCGGTGTGTGTTGGGAAGACAAATCTCACAATTTCTTGTTTTGCATGAACAACTTAACAGCATGACCTGCTCAGTGAATGCAGCACACACACAGTTTAACACGTGGACAACACACACCGGCAGATACACACATTCTGGAGAGTTCCGCACGTCGTCTATTCTGCTGCTTTTTCATAATTTGGTGCATTAATATGCAGGTTTGGGCTGCATAGTCGATCGGTGGTTAGCACTGTTGCCTTAGAGCTAGAGGATCCCCGGTTTGCATCCCGGCCTTCCTGGGATCTTTCTGCATGGAGTCTCCATGTTCTCCTGCTGGGTTCTCCAGGTTCTCCAGCTTCCTCCCACAGTCCAGAAACATGCTGAGGTTAATTAGTGATTCTAAATTATCTGTAGCTGTGAATGTGAGTGTGATTGTTTGTCTCTATGTGTAGCCCTGTGATAGACTGTTACCTGTCCAGGTGTTGGTACGTCTGTTCATTATTATCTGCATCATTGTTTCCTGCAACAAACTGTGTTTTTCTAATTATTACTGATTTACATCTGTACTGTTTCTGTCACTTTTTAATGCAGTTTAATCCTCTAAAGCCAAAAACTGTAGAGTCAACAAGCATTTTTTAAATTTTTTTTTATCAGCCTTCAACTACTCATCTGTGATTTTCTGTTCCATCAGAAAATCAATCAGTCACTTCATTCTGCACGTCTTTTTAAAAACTTTGCTCTGAAATAAATTGTACAAATCAGACTCTGTAAAAACTAAAAATAATTCAGTGTTCCTCAGGAAAATAAAAAAAGGAGACCTTGCACATGATTTTCATTTTTAATTACAAATTTATTGCAAATATATAAATAGATCTTTTGTACAGAAATTGCAAAGGGAAAAATGTCATTATCAGCAACAAAGAATTAAAGAAAGCAGAAAGCCAAGATTTGTTCCCGTTAATCCAAACCTTTGTTTTGCCTTTCCCTTTTGGTCTCTGAACATTAAACCAGAGGGGAGAGTCGCATTAGATTTGAATAGAATTAACACCTACAGGAGTTTAATTTAATACAACGATGGCCCTTCCCTTCTCTTGCCTTTAAAAACCTAAAGACCTCCCGATACTGTCGACAGGGCAAGAGCCATAAATCAACACAAACGTTACATACATGTTCAAATCTAACGGAAATGACATGGTGATGTTGTGAGAAACTGCTTCGGAGTCACACAGATGGCGGCTGTGCCTAAGCACTGCAGTAATTCTATTGTATATTACACGGTTGTGATCACAGATACTGTTGTTTTTTAGGGGCTGTTCATGCTATTTATATGTATATTCAGCTGTTACAACCTGAAAAATCTGCATTTCCTGGAAAAATGAGTGAAAAATTGCTTTTAAAAAGGAAAAAAACTAATTAACAAAATGAAAATAAAGTCTTAACTCTGTGTTTTATGAATCTGCGTTGGACTCCCCTCAACGTGTGCACTGACTTGTGTCTGCTTGTGTTTCTTGGATGTAAAGAATTAAAGCAGAAGTTGAATCACTTCTCCTAACTTTCTGCATCATGTTTGTGCATCATGCGGCCCACCAGGCCAACATTAATGCTCAATGCTTTTGTTGCTGCGAGGCCGAGACACCACTTCTGAGCAGATCAGTCTGCAGACATTAAATTTCCTCGAGCAGCCGAGGACGGAGCTTCTCCTCGGCCATCTCTCTCTGCTCTGACAGCCATTTTTGGAAGCTGCTAAGTTTTCAATCTCTGGCACTGACAAGGCCAATCATTCTGCCTCTGGAGCAGCGTGGCACTGGCCTGTGTGTTCGGAATAGCAATGGCTTTCCAGCCTCTGCTATCTGTGAGCGCAGAAACATTAGCGTTGATCAGAATTATAGGCTCCTGACACCGAAAGGCAGCTGGTCTCATCGTGACGAGACCTCTTAGCGAGTTTCAGCGCTCCGGACCTAGGGTTGGAGAAATGAGAGCGCCGAGTTACAGATGAGCCCCCAGAACCGATAAATAACAGCCACCTCATCTGATTGCAGTGCAGTTTTACCCAATTAAAACATAACTCTGCACATTTGCAGCCGGATACGGCACGGAGCAGACTTAGCCCAGAGGTTAACGCATTTCATTTTCTCTTTGTAATTGACAAGGCATGCCTCTTTGGGTTTCTGGCAGCGGCTGGGCCACGGAATAGGCAATAAATATCTCAGCTGGAGGGTCTCAGTATTATCAGAGCAGAAAGTAAACATGGTTATGACTTATGGGCCGCTGTCACTGCATGAATCCGCTAACTGATGCACCAGCAGGGCGGCAGTAAGTGTTACTAACATGTTATAGAGACAGAGCTAAGTCTGACTGGTGGGACTAATGCTTAAATTCATTGTCAGTGAGGTGGTTTATATAAATATTCAACTCTTATTTGTCATTTTTAGAAACAAAGATGTCCGTTTCAGTTTCAGCCTCTGCAGCGGTGCACTTTTTTCCTTTTCTTTCTCCTTTCTGTGCATGCAAAAAAGTTAGCGTTAAACTAGTGTTGTAATAAAAGAGTGATTTATGGAAGGTAAATTCAATTAACTAGTTGGATGGAAAGCCAGCAGGATCAGAGACCAACGGAGGAGGAATGAAAATCATTGATTTCGCTAACAGCGAGTGGGCCGAGGCTCGGGGAGAAGCTGCTGATGCTGCATTCATTTGACTCCTAACTGATGGACTGAGATTAAGACCATTAGATGTCCACTGTGTGTGGGCCTGCATCACGCCAGCATTCTCTGAAAACATTAGATTTTAATTTATTTTAATCAGAAAAAAAGAAAGAGTTAAGAGGAAATAGAGCCACAAACTGATGTGGACCTGAAGGTAGGAAGGTAGCTTTACATGTCTCTAATGCAGAATAAAGTGTAGATGGATGTAAACAATCGGCAGCTTTAAGCGTCTCTACACCCTCCAGAGCAGCATCACTGCAGTTTATAATACAATCACCCAAATGAAAACCAGTAGGCAAGAATGTAAATACGAAACATCACCGAGAATAAAAAAACGGCTAAAACCTAGATGTTCAAATCAAAGACAACACTGTATTCAGCCCCTACAGTTTTTGTTTTCAACATACGTCCACTCATTGTACACAACAATATATTTTTGTCTCTCAAAAAATACAGGGAATCATGCAAATATAACAACTTCTCTTTTTATGTAGTACACTATGTTAAGCTTTCTCTGCTCTTAAACCTTTATAACATATATTGTTGCAAGTAGTAAAAGTCTGTCCCGTGATTCCCTCCCCTCCAAAAGAACCCCGAACGAAAGAAACAAAGACAAACAACCAACTGAAAGTAGAGAAACACACAGACATATCAAGAGATCAGGCTGAGTATAAAACATCCATAGAAGCGTTTTTAACCTTAGTGTTTTTTCTTTTTTCATTTATCTAGTATACAAAATTCACAGATATTTCACAGATTCTTTAAGTCCTTTGTCCGTCTTTGGAAACTGGGTCCAGTCAGGTGGCAAACCTCAGCCCTATGTGGCTTTACCTGCAGGATTTTCAAATGCTCTTCTGCTCACAAACCTCATGATTTAGGGGGAATTTCAAAGACTTTCAGTTGTCAGCGGATGCTTTTAACATCACACATTTTTACAATTGCTTGGCAGTCAGAAAGGAAGCCCTGGCAACGTCAGAGCCAAGAAATCTGTCATTTCATTTATCTCCACTGACTTCCTTCTTCATTATTTAGATAAATACACGTTCACATTAGAGTGACATCAAAAATGGCATGCGTTTAATTTCATCACATCAGCCCTTGTGTGGTTTTCATGAGGAGACACACGGGATAGTTTTCATTTATCAAACACGGGCTAATCTCCCACACAGTTAGCTAATGGACTTAATAGACTGTTGGACAAAAGGTCCAAAGATACCAAATGAAAGGATTTGCAGCCCACTGTCTCTCAGCGCTAATACCTGCCTGTCACCTGCTGTGAAACTAAGTGGAAACGAAGCTGCCTTCCTCCAGGCTTTTAAACAGTCGCAAGAAATTCTGAATTAGTAATAAGTTCAGTAATAAGTGGTGTAATACGCTTCTGTTGTGCAGGAGTGTGTGTTTGTGTTACGGCTCATGTGAAGCTGATTCATTCCTGCCTGCGTTCAGCTAAAGTCCCTCCTCCCCGTCCTCCTCTCTGCAGACCTTCCCATTTACCTGCCTTTCAGGAAAAGAGTCATTTTGTTTTCGTCAGCCCGTGACTCACTCTGACTCACATTTTTATGTTCCATGTTTGCCATCTACCCTTGTTGTTTGTGCGTGATGTGGGGAGAGGAGCGGCATTGGAAAAGATCGGGAGAAAATGTTATAAACAAGCTGAAAACGTGTGTTCGGTTTGCTGCTGCTTTGGGATTAATAATCATTCTGTAGTTTAGGTTATGGGTCATTCCAGAACTGAAGGATATTCTATGTCCCACCCATCAAATTTCCAATAATCCATGTAGAAAATACTAAAACATGCAGTTATTGTGTAAATGTTCTTGTCCTGAGACTAAATCTAAAAAATGAGGAGAAAAGAATGTTTGAAAATATTTTATAAATACCAAATAAGTCTGGAGTTCCCCTAAAATGACATTTTTCTCTTGTCCCCCTGATGACCAAACTGAATCTCTAATAAAATAATTAGAATGAAATTTAAAAATAATTTTTCTGGTTTTATTTTTTCATTGATGTCTCTGTAACTGTGGGAATATTTTTTAAAATAATATTATAATAGAATATAATATTTTAAATAGTAATTATTATACATGGAATGTGTCCCACAACATGTTAGCAGAACCTGTAGATGACGCTTTTGTCATTTTGTGTCTCGTTTTTGTCATTTTGTGTCTTGTTTTTGTCATATTGTGTCTTGTTTTTGTCATTTACATCACCAAACAGTTTTCCTAAAGAATGTGTAGATCAAAGCTATGTCCTCTCTTCTATTTTTCATCTTTTCATCCCATTGTCAGCCTTGATTGAATGTCTCACTCTACCTCATATTATCAGGATCAGACTCATTCTTTGGACTGTTTTCCATCAGTCAGTTTGTCCTCTTGGTCAGCAGTAACAGCAGCTAAATATCTAGCTTCTACTGCTGAGAAAAAGATCACATTAGCATGGATTAGCAACCCTGTTACTGTGATTAGAGTAGGGTTAGCAAACAACACAGAAAACATGGAATAAAAATGCTACCATTGATGTGGAAGCTGAGCCAATCAATACCTATTATTGATCAATATGGAGCAGAAAACTGTAAAAGAGAAGGTTGATTTTTCAATCATTTTGAATCCCAAATGTCCTCCAGTTCTGGAATGATCCTTCTGACTAATTTATTAATTAGTAAATGATGCACTAATTACAGTTACAGCCCATAGTATCTAGTGGATGTGTATCTAAGGAAATAGTTTCACTTTCAACACCAGTAACAAGGATAAAAGTGTACGGTATTGTGGGAAACTTTTCCCTGCAGTCATTTAGATGCTGATTCAACCCACTCCCTGAATTCAAGAAACCAGAATTTAATTTCATTTTGGCTGGACTTTAAATACGGAGCGCATCAAAGCGTTAGAAACTCAGAACGTCTCTGATTTCGTGGCGTTTTACAGACGACTGGAGAAGAAACCCGAGCCAGTCTCTCAACAAAAAGATTCAACATCAATAGCACATCAGATGCTTTTGTCATGTCTGGCCTTCCTGTGGGTCTCAGACGAACAAGGATGCTGCTACAAAATGGACCATCCATCTCCAAGCAAGCCAATCCCCGGGGTTCACCGAGGATGCAGGCAGAGAGGAAGAAAAAAGAAAGTTTATTTATTTGATGCTGGCTTTGTGGAACAGAAACGCTGAAGTATTTGTGGCCTTTAATCCATTTAGCTGTTAGATTATTGGAGCTGCATCCTCAATTCTGCAATAAGCAGAACAGAAAAGTATTTTTTTTTATTATTATCAATTAAGCGCCAAAGCCAATTAACACACTTGTTTATCGCAAAACACTAAATAGGGCTTTGTAAATGATAATAATTAGCGGAGGTTTATTCCAGAGAGCAGCGCTGACCACACTGGAGGACTCTTTTGCTGACATTTGTCACTGTTTTTATTGCAAATCACTCACAGGACTGACAGTTTTGGCTCATCAGATTTAATTGTTGTTTAATCTGGCTTTCATTTCCATTTTGCGTGACCCCTTGTGTTTCTGTTGGCAGCAGCTCCAAACACAATATCCTCTCCAAATACAGCGACGGTGCTCATTTGCTGTGAAATATTCTTAGAAGTCATTAAAAATATTCTCACACCGACGTTGAAACTGAATCAGATTTGAGCAGAGCAGCACTTGAAAATCTGTCGCCTGAAAATCTACTACCTGAAAAACACACTGATGTGTTAAACATGTTAACTAAAGTAGAAAATGTAAGAAATTAAGAGTCCATCCATGGAAAGAGTAATAAACCGTATTTGCTGTCACATTATATTTTATCAGGTAGATGGAAATGGCAGCTGAAATGATGACCGTCCTGGTGTTCCTCAGCGTTTCCTGTTCCTCAGCGTCCTGTTCTGTAAACTCGTTATGGCAGTTGTGGATGTGGGGAGTTAAACGCACCGAGTTCCTTCAGCTGCGGCATTAGATCAGTCTGAGAGCAAAAACACAAAGAAAAGTAAATCCTTCGCTCTGTTTTGGAGAAAGTCAGTCACAGTAACGTGTTCCTTTGGAAACTTCAGATAACAGGAGATGACCAGGAGACTTAAAAAAAACACAAAGAAAATCCAGGACTGTCCTGTACGTTCACCACATGGTGCTTTATCGTAGAAAGAAGGCGGATGAGGCGGTGCATCTCAGAAACCTCGATCTCATGTGGACCCACAGATATCCACACATGTTAATGAAACAGGGAGAGTTGGATGGAAACAAACAGGGAGCTTTACACAGATCAGCGTGGAGATACATGAACGGACTTTTACATATCATTCACCCTGCCGAATCAATTACATGCTAAAAAAAGAAAAAAAAAACAAAAACACAAAAGCAGTGTTGATATGTGCTGTACACACCCATGTCCTGCCTGCAAGGAACACAATTTCAGACTTAATGAAACAAAGTCAACGTGTTTGGAACCCTCCTACGAAATATCCCACTGGAGCTGTGGGAGCAGGGAGGAGCTAATGGACATTACTGGCAGTGTAAAAGTGAAGATCTAAAGAGGAATAATAATAATTTAAAAAAAGCTCCTGATGTTAAAGTTGAACAAAAACAAAATTCTAGGAGCATTAATTCACATTTTTAAGGGAGGATGTCTCTGATTGTGACAAAACTTTAGCGGCTACGCAGCGCTTTAGGTAAGCAGGATGCCGTTTGTCAGGACGTCAGGCGTGGTACTCTCATTTAGGAGCATCATCTCAATAGAATGAGGCAAGAAAAGGCCAAGTAATCGTACGCATGAACAGAGATCAGGTGATGGCTGCGCTAGCAAGAAGGACAGTCATCTGAAGAAAACACAGTGAACATGTTTGACATCTGTACATGCCATTAATAATCTAGTATTGTTCAGACAACCAGCCACTGGGCAAAATATTGACAAATATTAATTGAAGTTAGTTTGGGCATATACAATATAATCTGACAAAGCATGCCGACACCCGCTGACAAGGACCACTGTGCACCACACACACAACCATGAGGCAGAAAGTGCAAGCAGACATGCCTGTCACACATTGGTTAATTGAGTTATCAATTATAGACGACAACAGCATTAATTTCCAGAACAGAACAGACACATTGGCAGTAATCAGAAGTGTCCTTTCCCTCTGTGCCCCGCTCAGTTTTAATGTCACAGGAGGGATTTGGAATGTACCGTGGTGCTCACGCTGAACGATGAAAATAGATTTCCCCGTAACCTGCTTGTAATCTACTTACATTCTCTGTGGCTGCTGAAAATTATTTGTATCCACGATTGACCTCTTGATCGCTTTTTTCCCCTCTCATGCCCCCCTCGTGCTTTCAATTTCTCTTGGTCTCTTTCACATATGGGTCACGTCTCTTGTGGCTTTTTGTAAGGAGATTGTGTGAGCTTACCCAGCCCTGTCGCCGGCTACATCAGCCCTGGAAGTTGTAAAACTGTGAGATGCTTTGGGGTTATTCTTGTGGCGGGACCGGTATCCTAGTAACCTAGAAAACAACAGCGGTGGGTTCTAACCCACGCCATACTCTGATCCTCAAACTAACCAGGTGGTTCTGTAGCATAAAACAAAGTCTGTTTAGTTAACTTCATTACCAGTCTCCTAATGTGAACTTTGATGCTCTTTTTATGTCCAAAAGGGAAGATATTCATGACTTGTTTGACATGACATGGACAGAGGCCACTAAAAAGAAAGAAAAGAAAAAATAATCCATCGCATCTCACAATTTTACAGCCGTTACTATGACATTTTTTAACTTGTCTTCTTTAATACTTCAAACTCAGACCACATTTCTGACCATTAATCAGGCAAATGCAATTTAAAATAATTTGGTGCATCTGTAGGGGAACATCCTTTTATCACCTTATTAATCAAAACCATGCAAGAGTGTTTCTTGTTTCTTATTTAACACCTCGATCGCAATCTGCACTTTAAGCCGAGGCTCCACTTTAATCTCTCTTTCATTATTTCCTTCATGCCCACTTCACAATTCTCCCCGAGCTCATGTGTTCATTTCTTTTATTCCTTTATTCTATTATCCCTTTCTTCTCATGTGACAGATGCCTTGGAAATGCAAAAAACCTCAACCCAAAGAAGGATCTCAGAGAAGAGAGACAGCGCCTGCATTTGACAACTCTGTTCGCTAATCCGCATGTTGTTAATTTTAACAGAGCACAGATCCCACCTCGTCATAGAAGTCTAAACATGTCCGATGCTGCCAACTGATGCAGCACCCGATACGAAACAGGAAAGTCTGGGATTGCACAAGCCTAAAATGAAGGACATCAGCATTTATCCTCTGTGACTGGACACAGATCAGAACATGGCACTGGTAAAGATGGTCCACTGATCACCAAACGTGACCACCCAAAGAAAATCACACAGTTGGCATTTTCTCCCTGTAATAAAAATGAAATCTGTACCCACTAAAAAAAGAATGATCCAGAAAAGGTGCTACAATGAAGTGTAAAACAAAACACTGTAATGACTCTCAGATTCCAGGCACAGTTTCACAGTCCTTGCTCGTATCACAATATTCTATACACCTAGCATGCCAAAAAATAACACAAACCCAAAGGCAAGATTTTGTCCTACATTTTTCTCCCCATGAACTTCAAATGGTTTCTCTGGCCCACAGGCCAATCAGGAAAAGAAGTATCTCTTTTTCCCACAACGCTTCACTCTGGTCCCCGATCACAGCTTCTGCTGCGCCGACACGCCCTTCCAGTAATCAAGGATGTCATGCAGGTCCTCGCCTTTAGCAAACTGCACCTTTTTTCGAAGGGCATTTCCAGCCGTCACATAACAGGCCTCGTCACGCTGGCCTTTCCGGTAGGGACGAAAACGCTCCCAGATCCGCAGTGAGCTCTCTGAGGAGTACTCTGGGCTCGAGGAATAGCCAGAGTAACTGGAATGGTGGCGAGCCGGTGAAAGCTGGGAGTAAGAAGCTGCGTCCCTGCGGGAACGTGTCAGGGGCTTAAGGAAGGAAACTCTCTGGGCCGGGGAGCCCTGATGTGACCCTTCATAATAGAGAGCTGGGACGGAGTGGCGGTGCTCCGAGCAGTGGTAGTCCTGCTGCACCTCCAGCTGCTGCTGCTGCTGCTGTATTTGCTGCTGCTGATGGTAATGGTGTGTCATCTGGTTTTCCTGATGTTGGGCACCAACACCACCACTGTCGCAACCACCACCCCCTCCACCACAGCTCCCACTCCCGACTAAAGGCAGCCTCTCCAGGGGCTCTCCACAGCCCACAGGACTGGCCCGGTCAGAATACTGCTGCTGCTGCTGATTACAGGCGTCTGGACTCCTCGGCTCAGGA
Organism: Amphiprion ocellaris; assembly: GCF_022539595.1. Classification (NCBI taxonomy): domain Eukaryota; kingdom Metazoa; phylum Chordata; class Actinopteri; family Pomacentridae; genus Amphiprion; species Amphiprion ocellaris. The sequence continues at coordinate 31,923,363 of NC_072784.1, forward strand.
ACATCCAGACTATACACCCTGGCTCCGCCACGTTCCCTGTCTCGACCCATGGAGCCACAAGATGTGGTGCTGCACTGTTTCTTGACAGCATTTACAATAACCACAGCAGCATCTGCACTCATCTGCCGCTGAATAGGACGTACAGCAGTGGCGGGAGGAGGGGGCCTGTAGGGGGGAGTGATGACGAAGCCCCCACCACTGATCCCCGGGCGCTCAGAGAGGGGGGCATTCAGGGCAGGGAGTGGAGGCGGAGGGGGTATTTTGTTGGGAGCCATGACCTGGCATGTTTCTGTCACCCCTTGAGAGAGTGGGATCAGGCCACGAGTAAGGGAGGATGTGCTGGTGGGTGGTGGGGAGGTTGGGTTTGAGGATACTTGGGGGTTGGTAGAAGCCCCCGAAGCTGCAACTGCTGCAGCATCCAGTTTCAGTGCATCGATGCAGTTGTTAATAATCTGGTTGACCTTGTCCACCTCCATGGCAATGGTGGAGATCTCTGATGCAGAACCATGTCCATCATCATCGGAGTCATCGCCGAGATCGGTTCCATCGTCCTCCCTCAAGTCGTCCCCCCTCATCCCTACATGGCCTCCGTCTACCACCCTCTCCATCCCTGCCCCTCCAGTCCTGACATCCATGTAGTTTCCTTTATTCGTAGCCATGGCCTCTGAAAAGGCAGTGGCGATCTTTTCCACTTGTGGGATAGAGGAGAGTCTTGAGGAGGTGGTGTTGGCTGAGTGGAGCATTCCCGAGCTGGAGGATGTGGACATGGGCATTTTTCCTCCGTGGTGATGCTGATACTGGTGATGTTCTCTGGACTGTTCCTGAAGCTTGTGGACTGCTGATGGATCGTTAGCCACCGCTGCCGCCACCTCGGGCCCGTAGCGCATTTCGAGGATAGTTTTCTTGACGCAGATGGACTTCTTCTTCTCATCATGCATCCGTTTCTTACGTAGACAATAATACACAAAGCCCAAAACAATGAGCATGCCAAAAAGGCAGCCCACAATCGTCATTATGTAGTGAGTGGTGGTGGAAGGCGTGGGAAGCGTATCGTCTACATTTTGACCTCGAGTGGAAAACTGGAGGCAGGTGTGGTTGTAACGCTGAGAGTTTCGGATAGATGCTACGCAGAAGGTGTAGTTGTTGTGCGGCTTGAGCTTGTTGAGGGTGATCATCTCCTTCTTGTTCTTCAAGTTCATGACATCGGATACGTACGTGTGGTTGTACTGTGTCAGAATGTACATTTTGCTGTAGGGCCTCGGAATCTTCACCAGGAGAGAGGCCGACGACAAGGAGACGTGATGGAGCTTGATGCTGGGACTGAAGCTGTCCTCGGTAGATGAGGAGGAGGTGGTGGGCTGGTGGTAAGGACCCACACCACCGAACATCTCCGGTCCGATCCCAGAAGGTCCGTCCAGATCTGGCGGGAGGGAAGTCATTCCTGGGATCATCACACCATCCCGGCAGTGATGGTACAAAATGTTCTTGGCGTTCCGACCAGCATGGCCGGCAGCGATGGGACTCAGTAGGGGGAAGCCGAACATCTCTCGCGGCGTCTCACACTGGAGACGGTCGTAGGTGTGTGAGACGTTGTTGAAGAACTCCAGCCAGGTCAGGAAGCTGTAGAGATCACAGCCACAGTGGAAAGGATTGGCTGCCAGTTCACACACCATCAGGCGGCTGAGAACTGTGAACGTGGAGGGGTCGATGCGCGCAAGTTTGTTGGATGACAGGTCAATGCTGCTGAGGCTGGGGCACTCCCAGAATGCATTGCTGGCGATGACCTCAATGAGGTTGTGCTGCAGGAAGAGGCACTGCATGCGGCCCAGTCCTCTCATCATCCCCTCCGTTAGGTTTGTTAGCTTGTTGTAGCCCAGCTGAAGAACCTGAGAAAGACATAAAACACTGTAAACACCATAATTTATACTTTTCATGATACATTTTGATAATTAATTACTGGGAATAGGTGCGGATAAAGTACTGTGCAAATGTTTTGGGCATTTTCAGGAAGCATGATTCTTGTACAGCTTTTTTTTATGTATCATATAATCCAAGAATAAGTAAATAACAGTACTAGTGACAATATCAGGGATGTGTCTGATTGGGCTCAGATATATTTTCAAACAGGACAACAACTCCAAACATAAAACAGGAGTCATAAGCAGCTATCTTTAGTGACCCGAAGAACAGGGAGTCCTTCACCAGATGGCCTGGTCCCCAGCGAGCCCTGCTCCCAACACCATTCAGTCAGTTTGGGAATTACGTAAAAAAGGACGGGAACAACTGAGACCGTCAAAATCAACAGTAAAACTGTTGCAAATTCTGCAACATTCTGTAGGATGAATCTACATGCCAAGTATATTAAAAAATATGTAAATTAGTAAAGTGTATCTAAGAGAATCAAAGAGGACATCGCACCAAATATCGATTTGATTGAGGTTTATTTAATTAGCTGCACTTTGCATGAAGTAGCATGACATATGAAAACTATTCTTTCCATTTTTATGAAGATATTCTCACTTAAAGGTCCTGAAGTCTTGAAAAATTGTGCCCTTAAATATTTACACTAACTTCTATGAATAGTTTGTAGTGGTATATAATGTCTGCAACTGAGTTTGCTAAAAGAAGTGATGGTGAAATGCAGCTATCCCCACTCTAAAGTTGTATTCCTCGATTGAATGCTTCTTTTATTAGGCAAAAAAAATCTCTGCAATGAAGAGACTTAATTCAAAATCACATTCAGAATGAAAAAGTTGGTCTCAGGCTGAGGTCTGATGCATCCTGGGCTGTATTCTTGCGTTAAACTCGAAGGTTTTCACAGCGTTTCCCCCTCACCTGTAGGTTGGCTTGTCCTGCAAAGGCTCCGTCCTCGATGTAGCTGATTTCATTCTTGGTGAGATTGAGGTCGGTCAAGTTGGTGAAGCGGTACATGGAGCTGAAGAGCACAGCTTTCAGCTTATTCTCATTCAACCTCAGGTCGTGCACCGTGTTGTTGATGTGCTGGGGGATGGTTTCGTACGGCGGCTGGTTCTGGCTGCATATCGCCAGCCACACATAGCCTTTGTCCCCCTCAATGAGCCAGCAGTCCCCGCTGACCAGGTTGGGGAAATAGGAGAAAAATAGCAGGGAGGGGAGAATGAGAAAGAGGAGAGTGGAGGTGGGAGAAACACCCTGCATGATGCCAACAGAAGGAAATGAGAAGGTAAGGAAGCTATATTTAGGAGACAGGAAAGGAGGATGTGTTTGCAGGAGAATAGGAAGGATTTCCAGAGAGGATGGTCTGAAAAAGGGGTGAAGGCTTTACAATGCCAGTCTCAGCATCGTGGCGATTAGCGAGGCACCCGTGTTACGTCATATCTGGTCGGACTGCAGCGTGACGCGACACGGATCGTCTTCATCCTTAGCTTCAGCTGTGACCGAGTCAAATGGACGGACCCTCGGAGGAATCTGTAGGAGAGAAAAAAGCACAAACAATATGCAATAAATTATATATGAGAGGGAAAAGACTAATTTTTAATACTTCATTTTAAAAGGAATTTAAAATGTATTGAGGTGCACTTGCAAAAAAAATTATCCAACAGCTTTGGTGACAAAAAGTAACTAGAAAATAATGGAAAATAAGCATCTTGTGAAAAATACGGTAATTTTCCATGATTAAAATCCACTTTCTTGCCTTTGAGTAAACAAACACAAAGATAACTGCATGTTGGTTGAGTGATTTCCAATCCTTATAGATAATACACACTGATGAAAACTATTTTATTCAACATTTTTGTTGGAAAACATCTGTAATCATGCAGGATAATAAATAACAGAACCAATAATTCTTTTTCTGCTAATTATCTCTAATTGTGTCAAATATTACGATAGGCATCTGATGAAAAATACAGTAATTTTCCATGATTAAAATCCACTTTCTTATTTTGAGACAACGTGTAATGAAACACAAAGATAACTGCATGTTGATTGGCCAGTTCCCCATACTTCTATATATATTATTTATACACGGACAAAAAGACATTCATTCAACACTTTGTGTTGTGAAAACATCTGTAATTATGTAAGATATTAAACAACAGTTATTTGCCACTGATGGTATCTAATATTGGAAATAAATTCACAGTTTTAACTGTTTCATCAGTGATGATGTGTATGCAGCGTGTTTTTATGTCAATAAAAATCAATCTTCTCAAAAAAAACTGAAACTATGTTGGGTGACAGTTAATATATGTTATTATACACTGGACATGCAAACTCTTTGTTTTTTAACCCTCCTGTCGTCCTGCAGGTCAAAATTGAACCGTTTTAAAGTTTGAAAATGTGGGGAAAAAAATTTTCACAGTGAAACTGTTAATTTCCACATTTTCAACATTTTTGGGAAATCTTTGAACATTTTTTGATGGAAAAAAAAGAAATGTTAAAAATGTTAAAAAGCCTGCGAATTTCGCTGGATTTTGGTTGATTTTTATGTGAATGTTCTTAAAGAAAATATTAGAAGTTTTACTGATATATATACAATCACTTTAGATATTTTTGGGATTTTTTTGGATGATTTTTAATCAGTTTTTGAAAATATTTACAAGAATTTTCTTGCCAAATTTGAGGGATTTTTTTTAAAATAAAACTTTTAAGGGAAACTTTTAAGGAATTATTGGAATTTTCTTCTTGAAGGTTTTGCAAATTTTCAGAAATTTGGGGAATTTTTTGTTGAATTTTTGGATTTTTTTCAGACAAGGAAACAACATTTTTGGTGGGGAGGGTTAAAATATGTAACATAAGAGGGGGGAAGTCTGTGATATTAGGGCTGGACAGTGTCTGCACTTTTTGCACAAACATGCACAGAGATGACTACAAACACCCTTGACTCATAAACCTAAATGAACGGTAAATGGCAAATGAATTCACATTTCTGTCACTTTGCCTCGTCTCAGAACCGGTCTATTTACAGAACCTGCAGGCATCACAAAATCAATTTCCATCTGGGCCAGTTACACACTTTCTGGTTATTTCTTATTGCGTTAATATATGCATGCCGCATTGCCCTAAACGACTGCATCTCCTCTGCCTCGTAAAGCTGAGAGTCCTGGCTGAAACCTGCAGTACGTCTGGAGCACCTGACCATCTCTTCTCTGCTGTTTTTAGACACCGAGTGCAGCATTAATCACCCAAACGCTGACAGCACATTGTCTCCGCAGACGTTTCTTATTATGACATGATCCTGCCAGAACCTGAGCTCTCTAACCCATCTGCATGTCGGCTGAATAGCAGTCAAGCGTTTACATAAGGAGAGGATTAGCCGCATGTTGCATCATGACAGACATTGTCCTCTTGCCGGCTCAGCAGCTGGGAAAAACATGCTTACAATTACACACACAGCATGCACACAGCATGCACACAACATGCACACATGTTCTCATACAGATGTGTAAAAACGCACACGTCCTCCTACTGTATGACATGCACACAGTCTCCTTATACTGCAGTTTGACTGTCTTTATGTAGGACACTCTCATTCTTCATCCCACATCTTCCCCATTCTACATTCTCTTGATTTACATCATCATTCCATGAAAACAACAAAAGAAAAATCTCTTTCTGTTTCTCTTAGGAATGAGCCAAATTTCTCTCCTGTGTTCCAAATTCAGACTTCTTTCTAATTCTGGCAAAGAACTGAACTCATTACGGTTTATTCTGGTCCATGTTCCCCAGAGGTGCTGACAGGGAATCAGGTCCACCTGCTTCTGTAATTTGCATTTACTGCAGGAAAACTGTAAATCCTGCGTAAAATGGTACATTATCATGTGTCTAATGATCGTAGGTACCTGGTAGGTTTCCTCTTATTAGGCAGAAACAGGACAGAAGACATGTGGAGGTCAGTGTGGTCTCAGGCTTTTGTTTGACGGTTGGATATAAAGAAAAAGCTGCATAAAAGCCACAATTTGGTCACAAGAAAAGCGTGCAGCATGCATTTAGTTTTAATTACTCCAACCACCCTCTATGCTGGTCACAAAGCTATTTGGCTGCACACATAATGTAATTTGAGGTTTTCTGTGAAGGCACTAAAAGGATCATTTACTCAATTTTGCGGTAAACTACGGCTCGACCAACATCCCAGTCAGGGCCGATTCTCTACGCTGCATAATTGGTCCAATTTAAAGTGACTTAGAAAATAACTTTTAGCTCAAGAATAGTTGCGGGACAGATGACATAAGCCTGAATATGTTAGGCTTTTATAAAGTGCTTTTTGGAGATCCGTGTTAATCACAGTTGACTGTAACAACAGTAGATCCTGACATTTACAGGGTAAATATAGAAAAAAAAGACAAAAAAATGAGACAAACCACACGAAACAAAACAAAAAAGAGACAAAAAAGTTTCAAAGCGACAAAAAAATGAGACAAATGACACAATCAGGACAAAAAATGTCAAAAGCGTGAAACAAAATGACACAAGTGATACACAAAGCAATGAATAAAGCAAAACACAGAGTGACAAAAACAAGACAAAAAACACAAGCGAGACAAAAACGAGAAACAAAATGACCAAAATGTGAGACAAATGATAAAAGTCAGACAAAAAACAACAAAAATTCGTCAAAATATTAGGAAAACAAGACACAAAACAACAAAAGAACAATGAACAATCTAGTATTTTACTTTGTGATCAAAACAGCTTGTCATGGTCTAGAAATGATTTTAAATTTATAGTTTTACTAATTTATAATCTGCAGTTAATATCTTCTCTGTGTTTTTTACACTTTGAGGGCCGGATTGGACCCTCTGGAGGACTGCTTTTGGTCCGTGGGCCGTATGTTTGCCAACTCATAATCAGTATCTGGTGGGGGGAGAACGGCAGTCACTACAAATATAAATTACTTTTTCTTTCTGTTTTGTACAATGATTTAGGGAAGCCTCTACACATGTTGTGCTAAAAAAGAGTATGAAACTGTAAGAGGTTAGTGATCTGTCTTTACAAGATCTGTTACTCGTCCATGAGAAGGTTACAAACAAATTATAACACATTTAAGGGGCAGAAACACTCACTATTACATTATAATCAACCAGAACGCTCCATACATGTGACCAACACCACCTCTGGGAGTCTGCAGCTTTCTCCACCCTGAATCCTCCAGTGAGCACCAATCACCTCCATTCTTATGAAAGCAAATCAGACTCATCAGATTCTGAATTTTAAAAGCTGCTGAATTTCTTACTTTGAATTTTTTTGCATCAAAATTTCGTATGTGAATTTTTTATGCCTGAATTTAGGTCATCAAAATTCTAAAAACCAGTTAAAAATTCAATGTCCTCAAAATTCGCCATCAAAAAAATTCGATGTGTTCAAAATTCACCATCAAAAAATTCAATGTTCAAAATTCGCCATCAAAAAATTCAGTGTTCAAAATTCGCCATCAAAAAATTCTATGTTAAAAAATTCGCTGTCAAAAAATTCGCTGTTCACATCTGGGGGACTCAGGCGTAAACAATCGATCCTGGCCAAAATCGAACCAATGCCCAGCCAATCACGTGGCGCTCCTCCGGTCATGTGACGCAGACGGTTCACCTCACAAGACCGGGGTCAACCACGGCTACCAGCATGAACGACGGCGCTTCAGTGAGTGTATTAATCCTTTTTGTCCTGTATGTGGTTTGTTTTTGTGAGAGTCAGTAAGCTGTAATGCATGCCGTTAGCTGCGCTAGCACAGCGTTAGCAGCGCTAATACAGCGCTAGCACAGCGTTAGCCGCGCTAATACAGCGCTAGCACAGCGTTAGCCGCGCTAATACAGCGCTAGCCGCGCTAATACAACGCTAGCACAGCGCTATCACAGCGCTAGCCGCGCTAATACAACGCTAGCACAGCGCTATCACAGCGCTAGCCGCGCTAATACAGCGCTAGCCGCGCTAATACAACGCTAGCACAGCGCTATCACAGCGTTAGCCGCGCTAATACAACGCTAGCACAGCGCTATCACAGCGTTAGCCGCGCTAGCCGCGCTAGCACAGTAATGAGGTCTTACAGACAGCACGTTCTGCAGCTGGGTAGTTGAGTAACAATTTTATAAACGCACAAATGGGTGGAAGTGTGATTTATGCGCCCAAAAATGCAGTTAAGTCACAGAGCAGTAGGGTTGCCACCTTTCAGACATGAAAATAATGGACGCCCACCACGGCTCCTTGGGGCCACAGTTCAGTAAAATCGGAAAGATATTCACAGATTCAGAATTCCACCATCAATAACTCATTATAAATGATGCCTCTTTTCCATCGCTGTAAGGTAGACAATGTGCTACAAGCCTAGTTTTATCAACAGTAGCTGTCTTTCAAGCTGCAGAAATAACATTGGTGTCAACAGGAGCCAGTTGAAGGCTGCAGTGATTCTGGTGACACTACAGTGTATCAGAGAGAAGCTATTGAATATTTGTGTCTCTCTTTGCTGTTGCAGCAGTTTTGCAATTTGCACACGGTCCCTGTTCACTCCATAGACATCAATATTATTCATGCAGCTTGAAAGACAGCTACTGTTGATAAAACTGGGCTTGTAGCACATTGTCTACCTTACAACGGTGGGAAAGAGGCATCGTTTATGTTTTGACCAGTGGTGCCGACTCCTCAGTAAGGAAAGTAGCTATTGGCTGTCCTAAAAGTCACTAGAAGTCGCTAAATGATGTCATTGCCTAATTTGCATAATTTCCCGTTTGCATGTAATTGTAATCAACATTGTGGGAGAGACAAAAAGTGAGTTTAAAATACCCAAAATATGTTTCTGAACTAGAGGCTAAATGCAGTGATTTATTTTAGTGTGACAGTGAAGAAACATTTTCATTTCCATCCCGCTCTGTAAGCAGGACAGGATCTTTAGAGACTTTGATTCATCTGCCGTCTGGACATGGAGTGATGTGGGTCTCCTTCCTCTAATCAGACAGTGGGATGCTGCAGGTCACTAGACTGACCTTCTGTGCTTTGTGAAGGGGAGGAGCTCACAGCGCCACCTGCTGCTCGTTGAGGACAGTAACTGCAGAACGATCCCAGCTTTCATGTCAGACAGGGGCGGATCCAGATTAATTTTAGTGGGGGGCGGGGGGCACAGGGGGGTACAACAGATATTTTGGGGGGGGGTTGTAAGTTTTAAAGCTGCTACCGACCTCTCGCTTTTACAAAGTTTTTTTTTCATGTTTTTTTTTGGCTCTTTAACCCAATAGGAAAGCTGTATATGACCTTTTCATTTTGGGCTGTTAACATTCAAATTATGATGGACTTGTTTCCTTGTTTATGTGAATTACAACATCATTAGCTGCAACATCTGCCTGTTCTGTAAAACTGGTAGCTCAACGACAGCATCCTGAGGGCAATTAAGTGACAAATATTGTGCAAGAACAGCACTATTACAACCCTGACAATTTCCACTTCTTAGAATGTTTACTGCCAATTATCACACATAAAACAAGAAATAATATTCTGTACTAATACTTCTGTACTAGCCAATACACAGTGAATAAATATTATCTGAAAGTCGGGTTATTGTTTTTTATCAGCACAATACAAAAAGATTCATGTTAGACATATTCCAGTTAAGACTAGAATATCATGATTTATGTAAGTTTACCTCAATAATATGAATGTTCAGGTTAAGATTGTACAGTGATATTTATTATGTAAGTTTAACTGATTAAATTTAATGACTCTGCACTGCAATATTATTTATTATTTAGATTTACATCATGATTGTAATATTTAGGGTCAGACTCTACAGTATTAAGATTAAGAAATCAAATGTTCTATAAAATGTAAATACACTGAACTAATCTGGATATATTTAAGTGAGACTCTACAATATTCTTTGACACAAATCTATCTAAATCAAAATTTTAATCATTTTTACTCCAAACATTTACTGGACTGATTTAAACATTAAAATCACTCCTTTCTAATCCTCTGCTGTATGTTCAAACCTGAGGCCTTAAATAGAAACACACAAGTATCTGATTGAAGCAACTTCTGCAGAGTCCTGGTTCCAGAACATGATGATAGAATTATAGACAAACTTTAACAAAAGCTGCCTGAGAGTTTACAGGTTTTTATGTTAGATTTCTTCAGTAATTTAATGAGAGTTATCAGCAAAAATCAAGTGTTCATTTGATGAACTTCATTTCCTAAAACATCCAGAATTGGAGCTCATATCTTTGGCAGCTGTAAAGTTTCTGCTCCTTCAAAGTTCACAACACAATGAATGAATTCCTAAAACACTCTCAATGCTGGAGAGCAATGTTCCCTGTAATTTTTCCTGAGTGTGAGCAAACACACAAACTCCCTGAGCGTCCCTTGGACCACTGTGAGCAACATCAGACGTGTGCACTGTGGTCACACCAGCATCACATCCATTCAAGTTACATGGTTCATTAAAAGAATCAAATTACAGCATTTACATTTCTGTTAAAACACTTTGTCAACAGGAGCCAGTTGAAGGCTGCAGTGATTTTAGTGACACTACAATGTATAAGAGTGAAGTTATTGGATATTTGTCTCTCTTTACTGTTGCAGCGGTTTTGCAAATTGCAGACGGACCCTGTTCACTCCATAGACACCAATGTTATTCCTGTAGCTTGAAAGACAGCTACTTTTGATAAAACTGGGCTTGTAGCACATTGTCTGCCTTGCAACAATGGGAAAGAGGCACCGTTTATGTTTTGACAACCTATATCTAATGAGTTATTGATGCTGGAAGTCCCAATCTGTGAATATCTTTCCAACTTTACTGAACTTGGGGCCACTACCACCTAAGGAGTGATATATTTAATTCTGAAAAAAGCATTTAGCCATACTTAAAGCTTTAAGTGCTTTATTAACACGGACCTAAAAATTTTGTATTGTTTTATTATCACAGGTTCTGTCTGAAAAGAGGTGGCATCATTTTAAACAGTGAAATCAAACTAATAAAATGTAATGACCAACCAGTGAGCAATACTGGATTCTGCAAAAACATAAACAACTTTTAAAAAAATCTAAATCTTATCTAAACACAGTTAATGTATTAACTTATTTATGTGTGTATGCATGTATTTATTGATTTATTTAGTACTGTTAACATATCAGAGTTCTGAGTGAATTTTTCTTAAGATAGGCAAAGGCCATTTATTGATTACATATAGGCTGTTAAATGTTTATTAAAAACTAAAAAGCATTTAAAAAAAAAACAACTTAGGCATTTATTGAGTCACTAAAATACTGTAGAGTACAGACCACATCAGCATGATTATAAGCATCCTCTGGTAAATGAACAACCAGATACTGATGTCTCTCACCATATGGACTTCAGGAGATGATTAGATGATGATAAACTGTGACCTACTGGTTGGATTCTCTCTGTTCTCATGTTTCTTACATGTTTGTCCCCTGACAGCCGGGTCCTAATGTTTTTTGAGCAACACACCATACTATGACGTTTTTACAATGATGGTTCTACTATGGAACCAGTTTGACATGTTCAGGTGTTCTTTGTGTGAAAACTCAGAGATTTCAGGTATCAGAAGGTGGTTTTCAACTTTCTTTGTTAACTTTCTGCTTCAACTTTAAACTAAATTTCCTTGACTAAGCCAGCCCTCTGGACTTCCAGGAAGCTGTGTTCCTATTGGCTGTCCAGGTGGCTGCTTGGTGTTATCAGGAACACCTGAGCAGCTCAGTGTCTTCCTGCTTTATTTAGCTGCAGACAAACATTTCTTCTGGTTCTCTTCACCAGTGAACTGGGTTTGGCTCTGTTGCTTCAGTTTGTTCTTTAGGCGTTGGCTTGCAGCTTCCAGCAGTAAAATCGTCTTTAATGTGTTTCTTGGTGTGTTTTAGGGCTTTGTACTGGATAGTTGTCTTGGTAAATGTGGTTCTTTAGCCACAGTTAGCACATGGTGCTAATGTGTGCAGTGATTAGTGGATTTGGTGCAGCTGAGTTGTGTCTTTATCTTGGCTGTAGTGAGTCTTTAGAGGTTTTTGGTCAGACACATTCTGTATTCTTGTTTGTGAACCAACGTTGGTTGTCCAGAAGGTAAGAGTTCCTGTCCTGATTCTCTGTTCTCAGAGGTTCTCTGGTAGGCTGCAGGAGACTTTAGTGTTTGGGTTGTGCTAGTTTGGTTTTTGTATGGTTTCATTTGGACGACTATCTTGAGGCCCCTCCATGTGGTTTAGTGAGGTTTTCTGGAACAGTTCTACAAAGCAACCTGCAGCAGAAGAGACTTTGAGAGTTTTTAGGAAGTTCTGGAGACCAGACTTTAGAGCAGCAGAAACATTTGTCAGCAGTTTGAGCAGGAGAAGATGAGCTTCAGAGTAGAAATGAGATGGAAACCTTCTTGACCCGTGTGGTGAGGTCCTGTACCAAGAGTTTGAGCAGGTTGTGAAGAGTCTGTAGTTCTTTGGTCTGAAAGCACAAGAAGAGTCGACTCATTAAATGAGAAAACAGGAGATATTGTTGGTTCTTCTGTCACTCTGCAGTTTCCTTAGACTGAATATCAAGTTTATATTTTAAATGATTTCCCATGTGAGCCCAAGAAGACTTCAATAAACTCCCTCCATCCCCTGGACACAACATATTTTATTACCATGTTAATTTTTTTTTTTTTTAAGGTTTTTGAGTTTTAATCATAGTTTTAATCATAGTTTTTTCTCTTTGCTTGTTTAGTTTTGTCATCTGTGTGAAAGGTGCTGAACAAATAAAGTTGAATTGATAAACTGAATAATTGACTAACTCATGATTGTGATAACAGAAGTATTTTCATTGTGATTTAAGGGTTTGTTTCTTTTTTAAGATTGGGGTTAAAATCTTGACAGAAAAAAAGATTAAAGAAATACACTACATTTAAAAAAGCAATTAAATCAAAGAAAAACATTTAATACAATAAAACTTTTAAAAAGGAAATTAAACATTGAATACAATTAAATTATATTAAACACAATATTTAATTAGATAATTAAACAGAAGATACAAAACATGTAATTATGAAATTAAACAAAATTTTTAAACAATACTAAACATTAAAGATGAAATATTTCAGATCATTAAACATTTAAAAAATACAATTAAACAAGAATATTAAACATTTCAAAAAAATACAAAACATTTAATTAGATTATTAAACCTTTAAAAAGACAATACATCTAATTAAAAAATTAAATGTTTAATTAGAAAATTAAATCTTAAAGACAATAAAACTTTAAATAGGAATTAAACAGAAAATGCAATGAAGCATTTAAAAAGAAAATTAGACATTAAAAGGTGGTAAAACATTTAAAAAGAAAAACCTTAAAGATTTAATTGAAAAAATGAACCATTGGGAATGAAAAGGAAATTTTTCAAACAAGCTGGCAATTAAACATTAAAAAGACAAAACATTTGGAAATCAAATCAGACATTAGAAAAGAATAAAAGGTGAGAAAAGACCAAAAGTAAACATTTAAGAAGAATCAAATCATTTGAAAAGACACCAGTTAAACTTTAGAAGATCAAATTAAACAGAAGAGACAAACGATCAAAAAGAGCAAAAACAGATCAAGGTCTTAAAGCATTTTCTAGTCTGAAATGAAAACATCAAGTTGTTTCTTCAAACATTTCCTCTTTCTATGTTCTTGGTTTGATGTGGACAGATTTACTAAGAACTCATTTAAGAAAACTGCTTTCCAGATAAAGTCTACTAGTAGCTGAAGGCATGGATCAAACTAATGTTACCTTCTGATCTCCACAAACTTTACTGTTCAGTGAAGAGAATCAAACTTTGTTGAGGATTTCTAAAAAACCCACAGGTGAAGGTCTGAGAAGAACTCAGATGGATGATCTAAATATGAAATCAAGACTCATGGTCACACGTTTTAAGGCTTCCGGTAACCACAAAGTTCAAACTAACAGAGAAGTACTGAGAAACTTGTAAAACTTCAGTCCTCAGAGTGTCTGAAGGTTCAAACTAACAGAGAACTACTCAGGAACTTTTAGGTTTTCAGTCCTCAGACTGTCTAAAGCTTCAAACTAACAGAGATCTACTAACGAACTTAGAAAATTTCAGCCCTCAGACTGTCTCAAAGTTCAAACTAACAGACATCTACTCAGGAACTTCAAAAATTTCAGCCCTCAGACTGTCTAAAGGTTCAAACTAACAGAGAACTACTGTTGGACTTAGAAAATTTCAGCCCTCAGACTGTGTGAAAGCTCAGGTCCTGAGGACTCGGGAGGTGTGGAGGCTTTGGAAAGTCTTGGAACTGAGGGTTCCACCCTCCAGCACAAAGGCTGAAGTCCAGCCTCCTGAGAAAAACGGTCGAGTCGAGACTCGAGTTAAAAAAAAACTCGAGAATGGCAAAAAGTAGATGATAAATGCGCAAAAAAAAGAAGAATTAGTATCTGAGCGATTAGCTCAGGAGGATAAGAAGACAGACTACCAACTGGAAGGTCGCAGGTTCGAGACCCACCACTGGCAGTTTTCTTTCTTTGTCTTTGTCAGAATTTTGAGAAAATTTAAGAAGTGTCTGGTCTTGAACCAGCGACCTGCAGCTCCACAGGCAAATCCTTAACTCACTGAGCTACAGATCAGATAAAATAACATAATTTCGTCGTCCCTTTGTCATCGTAGTTTCTGAAGTGACCACATGGGCAGGGCCAAGGCGGAGTCTGGGTGGAGTCAGGGCGGAGAGTAGGCGGGGAGGTGGGTGGTGGCCTCCCCCCTCTAGTCCCCCACCTCCCCCCACTGCCCACCACACCTTCCCCCGCCCGACGAGTTCTTCGAGTCTCCACGAGTTCTTCGAGTCTCAACAGGTTTTCCCGAGTTTCTGGAGTTTCCACCAGGTCCGAGGCAGAACATCTTGTCATGCAGAGGTGTTGAAGTCGGCCAGGATGGACTGACTTTTTACAGCGACTAGAAGGAAGACCACTAGAAGAGCAGGTCTTTAACCACCATCCATAAAATCCATGGAGTCGCTCCAGAGAAATGAAGGTAGATCAACTTTTATCACCCTCCATCCAGATATTCAACTTGATATTTTTACTTGGAGATTTTTAGCACCGCAAACCTTTAGTATCACACTTTATTATCATTTATTAGGACTTTAATGAAATCCACCAGCAGATTTAGTTTTTGTTGACAAACTTTATTCTTGTCGTCGTGGGACTGCAGTATTTAAAACTATTCCTTGTATTTGACCTCATGTTTATTAGTTTTAGTGGAGAAAGTTATTTTAATTATCGATTAGTCTCTTAAAAACCAAATAATAAATTGGATTAATCAAGAGGTTTAAATTTCTTACTTTGTCATATTTTAAATATGACAAAAAACATAAAAATAAAGCGTTTTGAGACAGTTAGACCTGTAATTGGCATTATATAAATAAAATTGAATTAAAATTGTATGTATCTTGTAGTGTTGGAGTAATTCAGCCATATATGTTGGAAAACACATTTTCTTTGTCCATTAATCTGTTGATTGTTTTCTCCAGTAATTCATTTCTTGTTTTGGTTTATAAAATGTCAAACCCAAATATATTCAGTTTACTGTCATAAAAACCAAAAAGATTTACATTCATGATCCAGGAATCAGACAGTTTTTCACTTTTTATCTTAGTTTAGTCAGAAAGATAGTTGATAATGTGTAAATTGTTGCAGCTTGTGAGCCGTAAAAGGTTTTAATCTTTGGAGCCGAGTGTCAAAAAACATTTAGAAACCAACATCCACGAAACACTCAACAAAGATTTTAACATCATTAAAGGGAAATCCAACTTTTGCATGACAATGTCTAATTAAAGGACATTTATTTCCAACGTAAATGTGTGATATTCATCCCCTGGAGCTTTCTCTTCACATCGTCTTCCACCTGGACTGGTTCAGTCGGGAGCATGTACAACAAGCATTTGAAAAACTGCACTTTAAAATCAATAAATGACACTGAAGTTTAATCTCTACAGAAATGAGACTGAGTCTGGATGTGCTGCTCTGTCATTAACTCCTAAGTTTAGGGAAAGTTCAAACAAAAGAGGACAGTTCAGATCAGACTTTAGAATGAGCTTATTTTGAACAAACATCTCAGACTTTCTGAGCTTCAGCACCTCTAGCAAGATATTTTAACAACAAGCAACTCAAGAGATCCACAAGTTGGAGTTAGCTTTAGCTGAGCCAAAGAACATGTGGGACGCTAACCTAGCAAACATTTCAGACTTTTCTCTGTGAATTCTGAGAAATAATTTCCTATTTAATGACAGAGCTACACATCTTAACTCAGTCTCATTAAAACAGACTCTAATTCAGTGTCATCCATCCATATTAAAGTGCAGTTACCCAAAATGTTTGCTGCATGAGCTCCAACAAAACCTGTCCAGGTAGAAGGCCACTTTGACAAACAGGAAGTGGAAGATTCCAAGCAGATTTATAGAAGGGGGAACCGGACTGTACTAAGTGTGGTCCAGTATAGAGGGGTGTTTTGTGGGTTTTTAAGGCCGATAATGATTATTAGTGAAACATTTGGAGTAGATATTCATTTGCAGTAAATGAAAGTATTTAAAATCTTGGAGTTAAACTTAAAAGAACACAAACTCTAACAGAAAACTTTGTTGATACGTTTGTTTTGTTTACAGATGTTAAGTTAAAGGAGTTTTATTCGTGACTTACAACCAATCAAATCACTCCAGAAGACAGAGCGATCACAGGTAGATAAAGGTTCAGAGCCAAAGTAGCACCATTTTAAAATGTATTTATTACCGTAAATCAGTAAAAAATAAAATACTGATAATCAGTAAATCAGTCAGCCCACAATTACTACAATTCTACAATGTATGTCTCTTTCCTTTGACTTGTTATTTGTACAATATACGATGTATATGATGGTGTTTTTTCATAGCAAAGGCTCTACTATGATGTTTTCTAAGAGACATACGATGCTACTCTGGTTGTTCTGGCTCTGGGCTGCTGCACTCCTCCTCTGTTGTTTTCTGGATTGTACTCAGCTGCATGTCTTCGTCCATCCGGCCTCCGTTGACTTGTCCCGCCTGCCGTCTCTGGAGCTGAAGCTGGATTGGAACAGACCAAAGTACAGTCCAATCACGATGCCAGCTGCCTCTCAAAAGGCTCCTTCATCTGGCAGGTGGCGCCACTTCTTCTGAGGGGAAGCTGAGCTGGCCTGGCAGAACTTTGGAGATGTGTTCTAGTGGTTGGTGGATGTGTGGGGAGATAGAGAGGGACCTTTGAACTGTTCACAAAGAAAAACAGGGAACCCATTGGTAGTTTTAGTTTAGGCTGCTACTGCGGTGTGTTTTGGGGTTTTAAGAGGTGAACAGGAAGAGGTTTTTTTTGTATTGATTATCTTTTACTTTGTTCCTGGTTGGAATGCCCATCAATGTCAACGTGAAGTTCACTTTTAGTTCTGTTTATTTATTTTTATTTTACTAACACCCATTTGCTTTGAACCCCCTCACATGTTGTGTTGTTGTAAACTTACTCTTTCAAATAAATACTCGTCTAACCCTCTGGAAACCAGCGTTTGGACTGTTTTTGTGTTGCTCCTCACCTACTTCAGACAGCCAGGACATAACAACGTTTTGTGGACTAAAGGCTTTTCTATGACGTATTTAGAGCAACACGCTATATTATGACGTTTTTAGACCAAAGGCTCTAATATGACGTTTTTTGGGCGACATGCTAAACTATGATGTTTGTTGGACCAAAGGCTATACTATGACATTTTTTGGACGACATGCTATTCTATGACGTTTTAAGAGCAACATGCTACACTATGACATTTTTAGAGCGACATGCTATACTATGACGTTTTCTGAACGACATGCTATACTATGACATTTTTAGACCAAAGACTACACTGTGACATTTTTTGAGTGACATGCTATACTATGACGTTTTTTGGGCGACATAGACGTTTTTTGGGTGACATGCTATACTATGACGTTTGTTGGGCCAAAGGCTATACTATGATGTTTGTTGGACGACATGCTATACTATGACGTTTTTAGACAAAAGGCTCTAATATGACGTTTTTTGGGCGACATGTTATACTATGACGTTTTTAGACCAAAGGCTATACCATGACATTTGTTGGACGACATGCTATACTATGACGTTTTTAGAGCGACATGCTATACTACGAGATTTTTAGAGCAACATGCTATACTATGATGTTTTCTGAATGACATGCTATACTATGACGTTTGTTGGACCAAAGACTATACTCTGACGTTTTTGGAGCGACATGCTAAACTATGACATTTTTAGACCAAAGGCTACACTCTGACATTTTTTGAGTGACATTCTATACTATGACGTTTTAAGAGCAACATGCTAAACTATGACAATTTTAGAGCGACATGCTATACTATGGACGTTTGTTGGATGACATGCTATACTATGGACATTTTCTGGACCAAAGGCTATACTATGACGTTTGTTGGGAACATGCTATACTATAGGCTTTTTTAATTGACATATTACTATGATGTGTTTTTTTTTGTTTGTTTTTTAGCAACATATTATAATAATATGAACAGTTTTAAAAATTACTATACTTTTACTTGTGCAATGAAATATTATTCTTTTTAGGCAAAGGCCATGTTTGATTACATATAGGCTATTAAATAAATGTTTATTAAAAACTAAAAAGCATTAAAAAATAATAACCAACTTAGGCATTTACTGAGTCACTAAAATAGTGTAGAGTCTACGGCCACATCAGCATTATTATAAGCATCCTCTGGTAAATTCACAGCCATATACTGTAGGAAATCTAGCTGATCTCATCATGATGTCCACTTACCATATGGACTTCAGGAGATGATTAGATGATGATAAACTGTGACCTGCTGGTTGGGTTCTCTCTGTTCTCATATTTCCTCCATGTTTGTCTCCTGATGCTGCCTTACTTCAGCCAGTCCATGAGCAACAGAAAACACAGTTTGCCTTGTATCCATTGCCAGGGGTTCCACTCTTCCTACTCCAGTCTGTACATTTGCAAACGTTTTTGCTTCTTTAGACGTGGTGGAGTTTCAGGTGTAGACATTTTTAAACGTGCGGGTGCAGCAGCGTCTGTAACCTGGCAACCAGAGACAGGACCGGACAGGACGGGACACACAGAGACGTCTGAAGTCTGTCCACTGGACCTGGCATCGGGTCCTCGCTACATGGGTCCTACGAAGATGAAATTGGCTGCCCTTAATATTTCCTGTGTTTTATTTTATTCATTATGCAGTTTTGATGAGTGTGTGACAGACATGTACGGGGCATTTATGAAAATACGGAACAACTTGCGTCCCGTATTGATTCAATACGGGACGCAACAATTAATTGTCAAATAAAGGACGTTTCCGTATTTTAAGGGACGGGTGGCAACCCTACAGAGCAGTGTAAAGAAACTGGTCACCTAGCAAACTGAATTAGTCTAGGTAACACTTTGTTTATTATGTGTGTTTTCTGCTCAAGTTAATGTCCTGGTTTGATTCATTTTAAATTACTCCTGATCTTGAAAGGTTTTAAACTGTGCAGTCAAAGTAGTTACAACTGTGAGGGAATAGCTTGAAATGAACTGCCCTAGACTGCTCTGTTCATAGCCAACCATTCTTTCACAGCTATATCAAGAGTTATTGTGCAATGATAGATAAATGCAGCCCATTTTTCAACCGTTTCCTGTTTAGTATGTGTAACCTCCTCTTAATTTGTTCTAAAAGAAAAGTTTAATGAGGCAGTCTAGTCTTTCAGTCAGGTTAAGTCATTTTTCCCATTGGTGGTTTGCATTATATAACTTTGTTTTTCTCTGTTCTAGGAACTATTGTTAAATCATCTTTATGTGAGACTTTGTTCTCGTTTGGAGCATATTCTCGGACGCATGCCTCTGGATCTGGACTTCTTAGAGTTCACTTGCACACAAGAACTTGTGTTTTTAAATGCTTTATCCAACCAAGTAGAAGTTTGCCCAGCTATTTTAAATGCACTGACACAGCTACACCATCTTATCAGCTCAGAAAAAGAAAACAGGAATCAGTACATTGCAACTGTGCACTCAGAGAGAGGAGCAGCTGGGCGACAAAGAATGGTCACATCCCCAGAGCACCTTTGTAACTTACTGGAACTTAATATGTCTGTCCCATGTATAGATAATGGTATCTGTGAAATATTAGCTGAGTATGTCAAATACTTTTAGATTTTTTTAAGTGGACAGTAGACCTAGTTTCAGTATTTTTTTTCTCACATTAAAATTTGAGGCTATATATATTAAATATAATATCTCAAGAATAATTCAAGATAAAAGCCTGAAATTTGTACTTATTTGTCTTGCTAACATAAGCATATCAGATTGCTATTAAATACAGCGGTGGAAAAAAGTTTTTGGACACATCATACATTTGTGAAATATTGCATTAAGAATCCCTCTGAGGTCTTCAAATGCAATTTCTATTAGTTCAGTCACAGCCATAATACGAAACAAATCCTAAAAAAGTCAATAAAAACTTGAAATTCATTGGTTCATTAAAAATAAGAAATTTTGAATATTGGGTCATTTTGGTAGAATTTAGTTTTGTTAGTCATGTAAACAATAAACCAAAAAAGCATCATTTGTGTCTGTCTAATGCAGTCACACCTTTTGAAACACAAAAGACTTTCCAACAAATATTTCACGATAATATTTGAGATTGTGGAAAATTTTGAAGGTGCCTGAAAACTTTTTTCCACTGTATCTGTCAAAGCATGAAAATTTGCCATTGGAAAAATGCCACTATATTCAGAAGGATATATGTGGTCATGGTTCCATTATGCTAATGTCATGGTAATGATTGGATGCAGGGCTAATTTACAAAGAAATTACACAAAACATGTCAGGTTTCAGTATTATAGATTCTTCATCATTGTTCTGAGATAGTGTCATTCAAACAACCTCAAATTTCAATGTGCAAAAAAATGCCTGTTGAAGTAGGTTGACAGTGACAGGCAATTTAAAAATATTTTTTGCTCTGACAGTATTTGGCATACTATATATATATATATATATATATATATATATATATATATATATATATATATATATAATATATATATATATATATTATATATATATATATATATATATATATATTTTATATATATATATATATATATATATATATATATATATATATATATAGGCTGCTGTTTTGTAATATTGCAATGGATTTTCATCCCATTCACCAGTGAGAAAATAAGTACAGTCCAGTTCATTTTTAACCCCTGCTTTAATGCCGTGATTGCATGTATTGTTCACCAGATATATTCTTAACTTCAGATACATTAAATGTATGGCAGAAACACGCATACTTGAGCCAGATAACCTGTCAGGTGAGTTGGGAGAACAGGTAGGGGAGGGAATCCAAAAGTGCACTTAGTTTTGTCAGTCAAGTAAAACTAACTAGAGAACAACACCTAACATATCTTGACTGGCAAGTGCAAATACAGGCCAGGATGTCAGTCTTAAATGATGCGTATACCTTGTAATGTCCTGGGAATGTAAGGTCTCATAGCAGGTGGAGGCTGTCAGGTATCTGCCATTCACTACTTCTGAGGAGAGACTGGTCAGTTCAGACGGTGTTGCTATGGAGTGGATTAAGTTGATTAAATAAATGGCTACAACAAATGATCAAAAACAATCTAGGGTACGCATACTAAACAGGAAACAGTTGAAAAAATGGGCTGCATTTATCACTATCATTGCACAATAACTCTTGATATAGCTGCTGTGAAACAATGGTCGGCTATGAACAGAGCAGTCTAGGGCAGTTCATTTCAAGCTATTCGCTCACAGTTGTAACTACTTTGACTGCACAGTTTAAAACCTTTCAAGATCAGGAGTAATTTAAAATGAATCAAACCAGGACATTAACTTGAGCAGAAAACACACATATTAAACAAAATGTTACCTAGACTAATTCAGTTTGCTAGGTGACCAGTTTCTTTACACTGCTCTGTGACTTAACTGCATTTTTGGGCGCATAAATCACACTTCCACCCATTTGTGCGTTTATAAAATTGTTACTCAACTACCCAGCTGCAGAACGTGCTGTCCGTGTGACCTCATTACTGTGCTAGCGCGGCTAGCGCTGTATTAGCGTGGCTAGCGCTGTATTAGCGTCGCTAGCGCTGTATTAGCGCGGCTAACGCTGTGCTAGCGCAGCTAACGGCATGCATTACAGCTTACTGACTCTCACAAAAACAAACCACATACAGGACAAAAAGGATTAATACACTCACTGAAGCGCCATCGTTCATGCTGGTAGCCGTGTTGACCCCGGTCCTTGTGAGGTGAACCGTCTGCGTCACATGACCGGAGGAGCGCCACGTGATTGGCTGGGCGTTGGTTCGATTTTGGCCAGGATCGATTGTTTACGCCTGAGTCCCCCGGATGTGAACAGCGAATTTTTTGACAGCGAATTTTGAACATTGAATTTTTTGATGGCGAATTTTGAAGACGTTGAATTTTTAACTGGTTTTTAGAATTTTGATGAGCTAAATTCAGGCATAAAAAATTCACATATGTAATTTTGATGCAAAAAAAAATTCAAAGTAAGAAATTCAGCAGCTTTTAAAATTCAGAATCTGATGAGTCTGATTTGCTTCCATACATTCTCCTTCTAAACCAGCATTAGAAGCCCTAAAAATCTGCCACGAATTAGGTCTGCAGTAATAACAAGACAATTTACGATCATCTTTCTGGGTAATTTCCACCTCCTCATATCTGCATGCATTATGTGCAACACATTCTCCTGCTCATTTGTTCCGTCGCTCCCTGGTGGAATAAATGTCGCCTCCACGTTTGGGGACGCTCCCTCACCATTGATTGTCTTCCGTCTGAGGTTTCTCCCCTCCACATGAGACGTGATCTCATTCAGTGCTCCACATAATGAAACCCGTGGGGAGGCAGGGAACACGCTATATTACATAATTAGGAATGTGGGACATGCAGAACACCTGTCTCACAGTGAAATACATGAGTCACTGCACCGTCCGTTTGTAGCTATGAACACGTAGAACACAAGATCAAACTCGTGAGATTGTGAGAGAACGTGTTTTTAAACCATCGTACAGAATGCACGCGGCAGATATTCCTGATGGTGCGGTGAAGAGCAGCTCAGCGGACAGGACAGCTTCCTGCTTCGTTCTACGTTTGACATGTAGGTCACAGCAGCAGAAATGGTTCAGATATGGGGAGTAACAAGTGAACAGGTGGTGAAAGGAAACCTGTAGGTGTCTGCCCTACTTTCATCTAAAATACTGTACGTCTGGAAACACAAATCCACAAAACCAAAAGTTTGTAAGAATAAACACTGACTGGCTGCTAGCTGGAAACCAAAGCAGTCCAGGAATAAAATCCAAGCAAACACTTCACATTCTAGTTTAAAAATAAGAGTAAAAAGGCTGCATGAGTGAAAAAATACAACCAACACCACTAATTGTTATCTTGACTAAGTATTACATGTTGCATAATCCCTCTGGGTCATTTGTTTCAGGGAAGTCTGATAATATTCTGTTCTTGTTTAAAAACTTAATGAGTGAACTCTCAGCTGTACAATTAGAAGAATGAAAGTGTTGAGAGGAATAACTACAATCAGAACAGTTTGATTATTCAGTTCATTATCTGGTGTTTTACAGTGAAACTCGCTTTAATTCACACAACTGGAAGAATTCAAAGTGAGCAGAAGATGAGCATTTTTTACTTGGACTGATTCTGGTAAAAATGAAGTTAGTGACCTTGTTAATGTGTCCATATGGAGGTTTTACATGCTTGAAGATGTGTCATGAGAGAAATAAGGAGTCAGTAACCATCGCACCTCAGATGCTCCAGTGATTGGACCCTGCACTCTTCCATTAGTGGGTCTAAAATGACCCGTATAAGAATCAGTGTGGTTTTATTCCATTTTTTGTCATTTTGGTTCAGAATAATCATCTGTATTCTTGTTTATATTATATTTTTGTCCACACAAGAATGATTTCATGTTTGAAAGAAGTTTATTTTTCACTTTATTAGTGATTTTGAACATTTTGAAATGAAATGATGAAACAGCTTTTCATTACAAAGATACTGTGAAAAAATGAAGTTAAACTAAGAATCAGACTTTCGCACCAGTGTAGAGTTATATCTGAGTTATTTCAAGGCAGGAAGAGATTATTTTTAAGGAAAAAAATAATGAAAATGTACCTGTGTTGAGTATACAGATTTAAATCAATGACAAGAGAGAAACTTTAAACCTGTCCAGTGGCCAAAGGGACTTACAGACCATTTCATCGTGTACTTTTCCACTCTTAGTTTAACAATCTGACCAGAACACTGAAAAAAAACCTCAATGACTGTTGTGAAATATGTAGTAAATTCTGGATACAAAGGTCCTCGGTTTACGACATCATAGACCTACAGTGTTTCGTCATTATGTCAGAACTGGTTACGTGGAACTAGGTGGTGAGTAGAGCGGATGAATACGTCGTCACGGCGCTATCACACAGCTTTGTTTCCATTCTCTGATTGTACACCACCTTGGATTGTGCTACATTCACTAACTTTTTGCCCTTCATTATGGCTCCCAGCATAAATCAGACTCTTCTGACACTGCGAAGAAAAGGAAAGCCGTCTCCATGGAAGTGAAATTAGACACAATAAAACACTCAAGTTGTAAAAACAGTGCAACATATTCTGTTATCTTTTTGTAAAATGATTCATACATGCATGAAAGTCGTTGGTATTCACGACTTTTCTGAAGAATTGATCTGATTGATATCGTGATGCACGGACCGGCTTTGTTTACATTTTATAGTTCCGACTCATGACGAAAATCGACTTATGTTCATTCCTAGGAACAGAACTCCGACATAAGTGGAGGACCGCCTGTATTCCCTTTAACCAACACATTCCGGAGCAGTTTTTGCTCATCTTTGGAACAAAGTTTTTGAAGTTTGCATCTTCAGCGCCTACTTTGTAAATCTAATGGCACTCAGACACACTCTGCATCACACTCCATCAGCCACGTCCCTTCTCCAGATACAGATCTGGGTTACTCGCTGCACTAGCGCGCATTGATCCCCACTGTTGCCGTGGAAACGCACTTATGATTGACACTACCAATTAAAAGCTAACGCTAAGAGAATGGGATGTTGTTGGCATTTGCATTGAATCGGCGCGTCCGGTCCGCTTCATTAGCCGCGATGATGAAACTCTCCTCCCTGAATAGCATCCAGTAAACATCGGCTGTGACAGGTGTTGGGATTGGAGAGCCTCCATATCTCTGCTGCACGATTACCAACATGAATCCTGGAGCCGGGCCACTGTCAGTCCAAATGTAAATTCATTTGCTGTGACCCCTTGTGCATCTGGCTGCATATAATGCTGTCATTGTGAATCGTGTCACCTGTGGATTACATGTACTCTCCAAGCTGACATGTTGAAACAAACAGACGCACATGTACCCACGTGAAAACGCTGGGTAAATTTGCACTGCGCCTTTCATTCAATTTGTGCTCACAATCTGTGTGTAATTAGCTTTGATTTACTCAGGCAGCAGCTCATTACACAATCAGACAAGGACCTTCTGCCTTCTAGGTGCGTTCTGAGAGCCGAGAGCAGCCCTGTGGGTTTACACAAAACCACAAATCCAACTTTGGTGATGCAGAAGTAGAAATAATCATCAATGATCACTGATTAAATGATGACAATATTCATTTATGGATCGGCTTGGAACAATAATGCAGCGAGAATGAGCGTTCAGCTGCTGATGTGAGGTTTCATGTCAAGTATTCCAGAACTGGAGGACATTTTATGTCCCACCCATCAAATTTCTAATAATCCATGTAGAAAATACTAAAACATGCAGTAGTTGTGTAAATGTTCTTGTGCTGAGACCAAATCTAAAAATTGAGGAGAAAAGAATGTTTGAAAATATTTAAAATACCAAATAAGTCTGGAGTTCCTCCTAAAATGACATTTTTCTCTTGTCCCCCTGATGACCAAACTGAATCTCTAATAAAACATTTAGAATGAAATTTAAATCTCCTTTTTTGGTTTTATTTTTTCATTGATGTCTCTTGTAATTGTGGGAACATTTTTTAATTAACATAATATTTTAAATAATAATTATTATACATGGAACGTGTCCCACAACATGTTAGCAGAACCTGTTGATGTTTTTTGTCATTTTCTGTCTCGTTTCATATTGTGTCTTGTTTTTGTCGTTTTCTGTCTAATTTTTGTGGTTTTCTGTCTTGCTTTTGTCATTTTGTCTCATTTCTGTCGCTTTGTGTCTTGTTTTTGTCGTTTCCATCATCCAACAGTGTTCCTAAAGAATGTGTAGAGCAAAGCTATGTCCTCTCTTCTATTTTTCATCTTTTCATCCCATTGTCAGCCTTGATTGAATGTCTCACTCTACCTCATATTATCAGGATCAGACTAATTCTTTGGACTGTTTTCCATCAGTCAGTTTGTCCTCTTGGTCAGCAGTAACAGCAGCTAAATATCTAGCTTCTACTGCTGAGAAAAAGATCACATTAGCATGGATTAACAACCCTGTTACTGTGATTAGAGTAGGGTTAGCAAACAACACAGAAAACATGGAATAAAAATGCTGCCATTGATGTGGAAGCTGAGCCAATCAATACCTATTATTGATGAATATGGAGCAGAAAACTGTAAAAGAGAAGGTTTATTTTTCAAACATTTTGAAGCCCAAATGTCCTCCAGTTCTAAAACACAATCATCTGTTAGTTCTATATGGTGAATTCTTATTTGTTGGTGTTCACAGTTTGTTAATACAGTGACATTTCCTCCGGCGCTGGCGACCACAGCAGCTTTATTCTTGCTGGGTTTCCATTTAGAAGTACAAAAACACAAAAACATGAGTGGGGATAAAATTGTAACTGAGAAATAAATAAATAAAAGGAGACGCAGGAGCACAAACACCTGTTGTGAAGCGAGTGAAGCTAAATATTGGAAATCACTTAGCGGCTCCGATGTCCTGCCAGGCTCTCTGAAGGGCATCAAATAAGGTTTGACAGTCCCATCGACGAAATGACAATAAAATATCTGCTTAAGTTGCAGCGCTTGTTGGTCCTTGCCAATAGTCTAGTAATTATTCTGGCAGGTGCTGAGATTTCTGGCTGTGAGCAGCAAATATTTCCAGCATGAATCTCTTCTGACTGACTGTAGTGGGATGTTTATGTACAAACTGGGATCGTTTCCTGGCTCGTTCTGAGAGATAAAGCAGATAAATGGAATAGTGGATGACACACAATGAAATGGGATTTTCTGCTCAGTATGTTTTCTATATTGACAGGTAAGTTTTTCTGACGACACAGTGGTTGTGTCTTCACTAGATCACTATTTTCAAAAAAGATTGATTTAAAGCGGAGGTACTTCAGTTCAAGAGCTGATCTGAAGCAAACGTAACAAACAGTTATTAAAACGAATCTATTCTTAGTTTGTTTCCATTCTAAGGTCAACCTTAAAGTTTCTCCCTTATTCACGTAAAGTTTGAATGAAGAAAACAAACATCAGTGTCCACAGGCTGACATCATGACATTTAAATGAGTCGGTTTTTACTCCGCCAAGGAACACAGCGGAGTTTTGTGACAATCAGTGTTGGTTTGTCTGTCTGTCTGTCTGTCTGTCTGTCTGTCAGCAACATTCCTCAAAAACAGACTAACAGATATGGATGAAATTTTCAGTGAAGGTCAGAAATGACACAAGGATCAAGTGATTAGATTCTGGCAGTGATGCGGCTTATAGTCTGGATCCACGGATTTGTTAAAGATTTCTCTATCATTGCCAGATAGCAGCACGGCATCACTGTAACCATGACAACAAGTGAACACTAAGTCAGCTGCCTGCTGACGATCACATGATTGTGATCCTACTACAAATCCACCGCTGAGGACCATGAATGTTTATAAAACTGCAACTGTGAATAATTCCTACTTTTTAAAGAAAATCTTAATAGTTTGAAGACATTTTGAAGTCATTTTGGACCCATTTGGATCCATTTTTAGTAGTTTTTGTAACCCTTCTCAGCCATCCTAGACAATTAACTCATGTTGGACAGGGTTTAAACAGTCAAGGAGGATTTTTTTAGCAAGTTCTGGACAAATTTAAGTAATATGTAGTCATTTTGCACATATTTCGGGTCACTTTTGACAAATTTCAACAACATTTAGAGAACATATTTATTTTATGAGGTCAACTTTGAGTCATTTTGGACGTGTTTTTATTGTTTTTAGTCATTCCGAACCCTTCTAAGCCATCCTAGATGTTTAACTCATTTTGGACAAGATCGTGAACAGGAAAAGAGGATTTTTGGAGCAAGCTCTGGAAAAATTTCTAATAATTTTGGACAAATATGGAGATTTGTAAAAGATTTCTGTATCATTGCCAGATAGCGACACGGTGTCACTGTAACCATGACAACAAGTGATCACTACATCAGCTGCCTGCTGACGATCACATGATTGTGATCCTACTACAAATCCACCTCTGAGGACTTATCAGGACTTATCCATTAGAAATGATCCAAGCAACAACTGATTAAACTGTGGGGGTGTTTCTGAGTCGCATCAATTCCTGCTGCCTGGTACATATTTAGGTCATGTGATTCAGTATCCGTACATAACGTGCACATGCAGAACACACACCTGTGCTCTCAGAGAGTTCTGCTCTCAGAGAGCTTTTCTAGTTTTTATTTACAGTGATTTGTTGCACTCTGCTGTTATTCTAGCTTCTATTATTCTAAAGTGTCCTGATGGGGGTTTAGCAGATGCTTCAGAGATTTCTGAGACAGAAGAAGAATACGGTGCATTTTAGCTGTCAGTCAAACTTTTTACCCAAACTCTGCTATTCATCATCTGCAGCCACAACATCAACAAACAGCTCAGAAAATTCATCTTCTGCTCCTCATGCACAGATTCACAGCCATGCATGCCCACAGCGGATGTGGAACTCCATCAGGACATGTATGATCCTGGAAAGATCTGAATGCATGTTGCTGGAAGTGTGTCTGTTTACCCCCAGTGCATTTCATCACAAACAACCCGACAGACCATAATCTGTCTTTGTTCTGTGTGTTCCAGCTTTTCCTCTTTATCATTCTCCTCCAAGGTTTAGTTTTTCTAGTCTCCCACTCCCAGTCTTCCTGCATCCCTTTTTGTCTCCTAACTCCTCTAATCCCTCCACAAGCTGAACATTTGTTCCTTTCTCCTAATTTCTTTCTGTGCGTCTCTTTCTTACCTCGTCCGGTATCGCTCTCTTCTCCATCAGCCTTCTCTGTTGTTACACTTCCCTGCTGTCCAGGCCGTTTCCCTGGAGTACAGTCAGTGTAGTGTGGAGAGGTTGGGGCTGTGAGCAAAACACTCTTTCCTCTCCACTTCACACGGGGCTTAGGGATGAGACAAACACAACTACAGACGGATGAGGCTCCTCTGAGAGCTTCACCACGTGTACGTCTGAGTGGAACAGATGATTTCTCAGTGGCCAGAAGAGGAACCTGCTAAAAGCAGCGGTACTACTTTGTAAAGCATCACTGAGCAAAATGCTGCTTGTTCACTCCTGCTGGGGTTTAAAGATGTGCATTTGTTTTTCTAAGTGTGCACCTTCATGTGCAATATGTCTCTATTTACATTTTTTTAACGCTTTACAGATACATAAGCTGCATGAATTGGATTGTCTCCCCTTCATTCCCACGTCTTCAGCAGCTTTTTGTTGCTCAAGTAGGACAGAAAATGTAGGAAGATATAAATAAATTAGGAAGATGAGAAGGAATAGAAGAAGAAGAGAGAGAGGGCAGCGTGAGAGACAGCCGAGACAGAACCAATGAGAGGCTGCGTTTGATCTGCCGTTCCTCCACAATCTCCTTATTCACAAAGAACAGAGACAAAGTCACAGATGCCGAAACACAAATCACCTCGGATGCATTATTATGAGGATGAGCCAGGCGGCTAGAAAAAAAAAAACAACTTTACAGAGTGAAGTAGCTCCACAGAAAGGAGTGCAAGGATAGTTGGAGTGTTCTAACTACCTCTCTCAGGTTTGATCTATAATTCATACCTCAGCGTCACGTACTCCTCCACATCTTTTCAACTTTCTCCTTCTTTCATGCCCGCCTCACTCTTTTGCGTCCTTTCTGACCTTCTCTGTTTGTCAGCATGCGTCGTTTAGACCGCTGTCATCTGTCGCTGCGCATGCATGACATCATATCCATTTCTTCCATGCCTCCCAGGAATGAGTGGCAGAGCGTGACGGAGAGGCCTGGAGGTCCTGCTAAATGGAGCAGAGCACCTCAGCCCTCCTAGTGACCACGACAGCACCACTAGTGACACACTTTCCTTCTCCTGCCTCCCCAGATGACCGGGCAGAGGGCCAGGGGGACGTGGCTCCACAGCGCACTTCCTCACATAATAAGATGGTTTTTAGCAGAAGGAACCAGCGCAGAGCCACACAGAGCTTGGGTCAAAGCCAGATGGATGTACGTTGAAGCTCAAGCGTGGCAACCGTGTGGCAAGAAGAAGATTGGCTTTTGCTGGAAGCTAGGCAAGGATCTAGGGAATAGCAGCAGAGAGAGGCAGGACATGTGACTTGGACGTGGGCCGAGGGAAAACAGAGGCCGGATGAAGTGAACTACAAAGAGAAAAACTCACTGATTGAGGTCAGTGAAATGTCACAGATTGCAGCATGGGAAATAATGCCATCGAGTGCAGAAAATGTGGCAGAAAATGATAAAAATGCTCCCTGCAGTACCTTTGCATATCTTAGCGGGCGTGGATTAGAGTGAGTTAAGGTCTTCCAAAAGGTTCCTGCTGACTCTCAAGAACAGCACCTCCTTAAATGTCAGAGAAGCGAGATTTTAACTTGTCTGGTGCAGATTCAAGTCCTCCAATGTGAAGGTTAAAAGTCACAAAACTTCTGGTCAGGAAAATGACTTAAAGCTCACATAAAGTGAGCTGCAGCAGGTGTGGAAGGTCAGCGAGTTCAACACTGAAACGTATTATCGACAAGGATCCACATCTCGAAAAGTAATCATCCTCTGCTGCCCCGGCGTTCCCCTGGTAACAGAACCAGCTCCTCATTTAAAACCCCATTCCCTCCAACAGATGATGGGCTCCGTCTGCTTTGCGTCTGAAATGTTCTGACATGAGCTGCCTGTGAGAAATGTTTAGACATGAGATCTCAGAAAACAGACAGACGATCAAAACAAAACCTTCAAGATGGATCAGAAGAAAAAAGACACGACAACCGGAGACAGTATTAATTTCGGTTTTAGGCTGATGAAGCTGTCAGATTCCAGCATCAGTTAAACTTCATTATTAGTTTATATCAGTCAGCTCCGTGTGGCTACAGGTTGGAAACTCATCGCATTTCTTTCATCAAGTTTTTGGATCAGCAAATTAAACAACAGCTAACTGCGAAATTGAGATTACAGCCCAACAGATCAAATGGAAATGACTGTGCAGTGCAGTGGAAAAAACAAAGCTCCAATCAGACGGGATTTTCTCACCAGAGGAGTTTAGGTCATTTCAAGATGATCAATAATTTTAATCCCAGAGTGTGAATCATCTGCCTGGTATTAATTACACCTCCAAATGGTGACCATGTTCTCCTCCAGTGTACGCTTTTACATTAAAAACCAGGATTAGTAGTTTGATAGACACTAAACAGTCATGTTTACTGAAGAAAAAACAAAACAAACATCTGTAGCTGCAAAGTTTTATCCACAATAATCCGGGTAGTTAATCAGTCAGTCAGTGGTGATTAAGTGGCACTAATTCAGCAACAGTCTAAGCATTTCTTTAGATTTCCTGTTTAATACAGCTGAGGAGAAACTGTTGATGCCCATTAATCCCACAGTGTTCCGGCTGCCAGCGGCTGTTTCTAACATGTTTTCTGTAGTATTATACCTCAGGTTTTCCTTCACAGAATCCAGGCATCAAGCACTTACAGGTCAGAGGGTCTCTTCATTTTCCTCTGGCTTGAATATCCTGCAGGTTTTTCATTTGCAGAAACTTAATGGATTCCTGTTTGCTGACGTGACCTGGGCAGACCCGCTGTAATGTTGTATGAACTGCAACACAAACACGCATGTAAACGTCATGGAGGCAGCTGCGGGTTTAATACGAACGCCTTCTGACACACGAGACCACAAGCTGAACCGCGCTGCTCGCTCAAAGCACAATACGTTAGCCGCTATCGACGCTTCCGTTATCCTCGGGCCTACCCAAGTGCTGCCATAGCAACCGAGTATTAACGCTGGAGGTGCTGAAGCGGCTTCACTTGTTGATCTCAGAGGAGCCGGTGAGGGAGTTAGCATGGAAAGATTCAGATATAAGGACCAGACGGAGATACATAAAGCTGAAAAAGGCTTTTAGATGGAGAAAAGAGGTGACAGAAAGAATAGAAGGAGAGCAGAGGAGAGATGGACGCATGAACAGAGTGAAAGGGAAATAATAAGCGGTGGAGATGGGACAGAGATTTAGAGAAGGAATGAAGAATGAAGGTGCTAGCAGTGATTCAGCAGTACAAACACGCACACAAAAAGCTGCTTCACAACTATGTTCAAGTCTTTTTGAAGCGATTCTCACAACTTTGAGATGGACTCGGCCATCATTTCTCCGTCACAGATTCAATAAAGGTGGAGTGAAGCCGCACTGCCATGCATAATGTGTCCTACTGTGATTAGTTTAGCCTTCCCTGTGATAAACTGCTGATCTGTGGAGGCTGAA
Organism: Amphiprion ocellaris; assembly: GCF_022539595.1. Classification (NCBI taxonomy): domain Eukaryota; kingdom Metazoa; phylum Chordata; class Actinopteri; family Pomacentridae; genus Amphiprion; species Amphiprion ocellaris. Next base: position 31,956,085 of record NC_072784.1, read on the forward strand.
CTCATCCAGGTTGTACCTCAGATCTCCACAGCCAAGGACAGGATCTGTAGTTTTGAAAATGGATGATTAGGTTTAAATCTAAGAAGAGGGAGAATTATTCTGGCTAAGAGGTAACAAAAAGGCCACCAAGAGCGGCATTAAACCAGAACGCTCCAGCGAGTTTGAAGGGCATAATCATCTTAATTATTGCCAAAATGACAGCATTTCTCAGAGCCAGAAAGTGTAAATACAGAAATCTTCAGCTTTTTAATGGTCGTTGAGGCCATAATGTGGGACTTGTGGATCTGTAAAATCACGATATTTCAACAAAATCCTTTTATTCTACATGTCTCATTTAAAGTCTCCAAAAATGAACTAAATGCTCAAACCAGATTCTGTAAAAAATAAAAAATTCTGCATTTTCCTGCACAGTTGAAAAGCAATAAGTGACTCAGCTGCGACCAACAGTAACATGAGGAAAAATCAAGGACTTTACAGCTGAACGTAGCTAAAAGTTTCATAGAGCAGAGAAAGGAAAAGTATGGCAACCAATTAAAATAGTTAGATAATGAGTTATTAATTAAATAATAGGATATCTATAGTATGCAGCCACGTTTTTTCAGCATTGTTAACCACCTGTGGACACGTGGAAAATGTGGTACATGTTGATTTCAGGGTTTTAATCTTTCTTTCCTTTGTCAAATAAATAATGACATTAATGCTGTCAAACGATTAATCTCAGATTAATCACAGGCTGTAGATGAATTTCGATTAATAATTAAATATCATTCATTGTAATCTGTATTAATCATGTTTCATTTTCTTTCAGGAACTTTGAGTCATTCTACGCTGTAGATGGGTTCACTGCGTTAAAATTTTAAATCATTATGATGGATTAATTTAATTCGCATTAACGCATTAATTTTGACAGCCCTAAAATAAATACAATTTGCTGCTTTCATGTTTATGATTTATGGTCTGATAACTGCACCAAACTGCACCCAAGACATTTTTGAGTTCCTTCTGGTTCCAGTCATGATCGTATGTTTCCATAGAGCTGCAGAACTTTATACTGGAGAAAGAATTAGCCCAAGGTGAGGAAAATTGTGACGGGAGCAAAAACATAAATTTAAAGGTTTTTTTGGTGTGTTGTTGCTTTTTTTCTGAAAATGTTTAATCTTGTAGATATAAGAATCCATGGGGATGCATTTGCCAAGTTAGGTAAAGTCTGAAGGATAAGACCTGTGTTGTGGGATCCACATCCAGGAAGCAGTCATGACTATTCTCGACACCTTATCATATCTTTCAATGTTTAGAAATTTCATCAGCAAGCCTGGACGTAAACCACAGTGTTAAAAACACAAGTCAGATCAATAATCCAGTTTAAAGCGAATAAATCAAACGTTTTCTGGACTTTAACAACCTTCCCTTTCCTCATGCACCACTCTGCAGATGTGAATGATTTGGCTGACTCATTTAGCTCTGTGGGCTGAAAATGTTGCACGAACTTTGTCAAAGTTGGAAGTTTTGGAAAATTGGACGCTCTCTGTGAGCTCTGAAATCGAATGAATACCTTCACCGAGTTGCACGCTGTGGCTTGAGTTCATGTTCTATTTAAACGGAGAGGCAGAATGTGCTAATGTCTCCTTTTCTTATCTTACAATCCTTCTACCCGACGTCCCCCTCTGATCAGCCATGCATGCTTTAGTCAGAGACACTCGCATTGAGGAGCTGCACAATTACTGCAGTCGTTACGTAGTTCTATCTGCTGGAAAAGAGAGGCTGGAGTCTGAAGTAATCTGAGCTGCGACACGGATTCTGCCGGGAACACTAATCTCCCCAAATAATAAGCATATTAACTGTCGTATGCAGAATTCAGAGATAGCTGCAGAGAGATATCTGAACCTTCACACGATAAAGAGGGAGGTTGGTGGAAGGTGCTGCAGGAGCAGATATGAGAATAAAGGAAACAAAAGCAGAAATCTGTAAGTTAAAGCAGCTTTACAAGGAGAGCATCTCTAAATATCTATATGTAGCTTCAGCTCACCTTAATTACCACTGCATACATCGTACCATCACGTTTTACTGCTTCTACATGTATATCATCACATATCTATGCATGCATGTGTTAATTTATGCAGATAAGCTGCAGTTTATTCATTAAAAGTGGAGGAGCAGGAAGGACTGAAAGTTTAAAGCAGCTTCATGGCCAGTTTCCGGCTCGCTACGATTAAAATCCAGGAAAAAAGATAAGAACAGAGCAAAATTTTATCCAAAATAGTCCAGTTATGGTGGGTTGGTTAGGTTTAATGAGGTTCTTGTCCACAGCAGTTGAATTACAAACATTAACCCTCAGATGCTCCAGTGATTGGACCCTACAAAAATAATAAAACATGACCCTTATAAGAATCAATGTGTTTTTTTAATTCCATTTTAGTCATTTTGGTTTAGAATAATCATTTATATTATTGTTTTTATTGTTTTTGTCCACAAAAGAATGATTTCATGTTTAAAATATGTTTATTTTTCACTTTATAACAGACTTTAAATATCTCAATGATTGAAAAAGAAGAATATTACACAGAACATCAATAGAAGAAAGTCAGCATCCATTTTCTTTTCCTCCAGCTGTTGCTGCGCTCCATCTATAATAATCTTCCTGATTGATGATATTTCTGACATAAGGTGTGTAAATATAACAGTAAATATATTCCTGACAGTCACAGTTGATAAGAATCACAGGTTTCCATGAGACTCTATAGGAAATGCATGCGGGTAGCAGCGCAAATATACCATTTCTTTAAAAGTATAAAAGGTAACAAAAATTTCAATGAAATGATACCAGAAACATGTTTTCTAAGGAATACCTGCAATGTGAAATAATAACAACTTTTCAGTGCAAAGATATTAAAAGAAAACCTCTGATGCATCTAAGGGTTAATATAATAAACATTCAATAGAGGAATATAACATTAAACTGGGGATAGCTGCATTTCACCATCACTTCTTCTAACAAACTCAGTTGCAGGCTTTATATACCACTACACACTATTCATAGAAGTTGGTGTAGATATTTAAGGGCACAATTTTTTCAAGACTTTTTGCTTTAAGTGAAAATATCTTCATGAAAATTGGAAAGAATAGTTTTCATCTGTCATGCTACTTCATGGAAAGTGCAGTTAATTAAAATAAACCTCAATCAAATCGTGTGATATCCTCTTTGGTTCTCTTAGAAACACTTCACTAATTTTTAATTTTTTTAATATGCTTGGCACGTACATTCATCCTACAGCATTTCACAGAATTTTCACCCACTTATGGAAGCTTGGGGTAGTAATACAAATATTCTAATTTCTTTAAAAGCCTAAAAGTTAACTTAAAAATTTAAATGGAATGATATCAAAGACATGTAATTTGAGGAATAGCTGGAATATGAAATGATAAAAACTTTTCACTACAAATATATTGCAAGAAAACGACATCACCTCTGATGCATCTAAGGGTTAAGCATCTATTCATGTTTAATTCATGTAAAATGTGACCTTTTAAATCACATTTTTAACATAAATCAACAAAAAAAACAGTGAGCCGAGTTTGACAGAATAACCCGACTTGACTTTGCCCTTTCCACATAATTACACAGTTAATCTGCTGCTGTGTTGCTTCAGGGAGTGATGACATTCTGGTGTTTGGTTACGAACCCCTCCAGTCAAACACTTGTATTTCTTAGCTGTTGTTTTAAATGATTTATTTTTTAATACCACAGCGGCTGAATATCAGTCAAATGCAAAGCGTGAGGTGAAGCTGTTGTACTGTAAGTCTCTGAAGGGGATGCAGCTACTACGAGACCCTGAGCTCGCTTCAGGCATTAAACACTGAATTTGTTACATTGCAGGAAACAAAACTTTTTTTTTCCCCTGTTCATCGTTTCCTTGACAGGCTCAGCCGCTGCATAAAGTTTTTGTACTTTTTGGGTTTTAAAGATGAAAGAAAAAAAAATATTTCCCCTTCTATATTGTACTTTTCGTCTCCTTCAGAGGAGCTGACTTCCTGGCTGAGAGCTAGATGAGCAGATCGATACCTCTCTCATGTTTTTGCAGTAAAGACAAAGGTGCAGCTCGATAGCTTAGCTTAGCACAAAGACTGTAACCAGAGGGAGTCAGCCCGGCTGTGCGCAAAGATAACAAAGAAGAATCCACCAATGTGCATCCCAACTCTTAATATGTTGCATTTTGTTGCTTTAAAGGGGAACAAATTGCTGTATTTTCCCAAATATCACCATTTCTTTCCTTCATTCACTCCAATATCTGCCAAAATTAAATGCTGGAGACCAACCAAACATCTTTATTCCTAAAATTTCTATTCCTGTTTTTAATTTACCAACTACTACTACTGCTGAGGAGCAGTGCTAGATGATTCCCACAGTTTATTGATTCATTTTATTAGCAATGAGTCAGCAGTGAATGCAGGCGATGAGTCATGGTTAATAATAATGGAGATGGCAATGACTGTCTGGGGCCTCAGATGGACGGTTTCTCATCCAGCCGCCTGCAGGACGGCATCCTATACGACAGATTAGAGCATGGGTCAACAGAAATCCAACGCTGGTTCACACAACCGAGCGACACGTTCTGACACATGTGACTTATGTACTGATACATACGTTATTTCTAAGAAGCTGTGTAAACATGGACAGTGTGACAAGATGATGAGACCAAGAAGCCTTTTCTTCTCTAACCCTCTACCTCTTCTGTCCCTCTCAACCCGTCCGGCCAGCAGCAGATGGGTCCCCCACATTAGAGCCGGGTTCTGCTCGAGGTTTTTTTCCCTGTTAAAGGGTGTTTTCCTGCCACTGTCTCCTTAGGGCTGCTCTGGGGGGTTCAGGCATATGGGTTCTGTAAAGCGTCTCGACACAATTTGACTGTAATTGGTGCTATATAAATAAAATTGAATTGTATTGAATTCTTAAATTTGCACATTACCATAACAGCTACGGTGGTGCTTAGAAACCCTTTTGTTCACGGATCTATGAAAGCCAGACCTTCACAATGCATGTTTGTGAAAGTGTAGAATGGATTGTAAATGCACAGATTCACAGTTCAACAATTTGTGTGCAAATGGAGGAAATTCTAGACCCTAAGAGCAGGATGTGAAAGTTTGCAAGGAACCTTTAAGGGTTATTCCAGAACTGGAGGACATTCTACATCCCGCCCATCAAATTTCTAATAATCCATGTAGAAAATACTAAAACATGCAG